>NC_092861.1:67990442-68014918 GCF_032062135.1 Pyxicephalus adspersus | reverse complement strand
CAATGTCTCCATCTCTGCAGTCCATTCCTCTTTTAATGCAAGAAAGTACTTTGCTAGCTTTAGATATTGCTGCTTGGCATTGCATGCTGTTATAAAGTTTATGATCTACCAGAACCCCCAGATCCTTTTCCATTTCAGACTCCCCCAAATGTATTCCCCCTAGACAGTATGAAGCATGCATGTTGTTAGCCCCCAAGTGCATTACTTTACATTTATCTATATTAGGTTACTATGCCTTACATTCATTCATTTGAAGTTTCTTCTTCTAGTTTTGTTTTAGAAATAGATTACTCTTGGGTAAATTAATGTAACTAGAGCTAACTGCAAGTCCCACTTCTGTTCTGGAGATACTGATCACATTACCAATATTTTCTCAAACTGACTTTTTCAGCCTGCTTTTGCTACAACCACCTAAAGTTTGCACTCTACGAAAGATGCAAATCGTGTCCACCCAGTGTGCTAATAACAAAAGCTGCAGCTATGGAATCCCATTTTGTGCACTTCTGTCTGAATGGTGATGGCTGTATTTAAAACTTTTTGCAGACTTCTTGGCAAATATTATTACCATTGTGTGTGCATGGCACTTATCGAAAATATATAACAAAATGCTTAAGCTATGTTTCACACACAAAAAAGTAACTATGGGATTACTTTAAATCAATACTGGTGTGTTACAAGTCATTTTTTGACTATTCTATTGCATCTCATTTCTTGTTTGGTGTCCAGTTCTGTTAATTTCTTGTTTATACAAACCTCTACATACTTTCTCAAATATTGTAGAGACCAAATCTTAGAGAATTTTAAGAATACTATTCTGCAAGTTCTGCAAAGCAAAAGAAATCCAATCCATAAAACATTTCTTCTTGTTTTATTTATTGCCAATTAGTACATGTGCTAATAATCTAATAATTAGCATGCAGCCAGACACAGTAATGTTATAGCACTTTACAGGGAAATTATATGTCTGGACATATTTCTGCTCAGCTTGAAATGAGGAAAAGCATTTCAGAATGACAAATACAATAGAACGCAAACAAGAATTTGCATTTGTATGAAAGGAAAGTGCAATACTATTTATTAAAATAATTTTTGATTAAAATAATTAAGTGGTTGAAGCCCATTTTTCCTTCAAAATTGCTAAAACTCAAGATGCAGAGATTGAAAAAGATGCTGGAAACATTTATCAGGGGGTTTACTTCCATTCCAAGGTGATCTACTGGATTGAGACCTCAACTGACCGTGGAAGTCAATTGAGTACAGGAAACTCATTTTCATGTTTGAGATGATTTGGGTTTTGAGACATGGGAATTATTCTGCTAGAAGCAGCCATTAGTAGAGGGGTACACTGTGGTCATAAATTGATGAACATGATCAGCAACAATACTAAGGTAGACTGTGACAATGCCTGATAGGTACTAAGGGCCCCAAGGTCTGCCAAGAAAATATTTCCTCTATACCATTACACCACCACTACCAGCCAAAAGCCTGTGAGAGTTATAGCCTTGGGTATCTTTTCTTTGCTTAGTGTGGTCATGTAGCCCATCCACTTGATTGATTGATTAAATATAAAGTTACATTACCTAGCAGATGAACTGGTGTATATATGCACAGACACACACTTACCTGTTCAACTGCCAGCAAATATTTATATATTCATATATACACACCTATTATATATGTACATACACACACACAGGTCAACACCTGAGTGCAGCTCATGTACATGTAGCTATGTAAAAGAATTTGATGATCAGCCAACAGAGTTAGTGCATTTTAAGCAATTGAGATGCAATTTCGGGCTAGTTCCTTTGGTTTTTAGCCAATACTTTTAGGCACATTTGAACTTTTGTTGTATAACAGTATATGCATCTATTTTAAACAGAATTGTTGCATTTACTCTGAAGCCATGCTGTAGCCAAAAAGTGTTACACCTTTCTTAGCTCATATTGTGTAGAGATAAAACATTCTTTGATTTGTATCACCTTTTTCCTCCATAAAACTAATTTGTTATAACGCTCACTGTTAATAGCACAAATAACACCATTTACAGTCTAAGTACAAAGCTCTCATACTAACACTCACCTGAACAAAATGTCTCAAAATGGGACAATATTATTCAATGTAATGTATTGTAAGTGACATGCACTTAACGTGAAGCGTGCAATCAGTGTGACAAATACATCTTTTCTATAGCGTGCAGTTACACAGAGTAGTTTTATGGTAGACAAAAGGTTTCTAGTTGACTTATTTTACTCACAATAGGAAATACATAAATTATTAGCAATTTCACAGATTTCTATAATCATTTTAAAGCGTGACAAGTGTAATTTAACTAGTTGCAAAGTCTGCACCATTATCAACCAGGAGCACTACAATTCAAAGATTAAAGAACTTGCCATATGATAAATTGGCTTCTTAATATGAGTTGCTGCTTAACAATACAAAGGTCACTGAATTTAATATTCATGTAAACACGTAAAATGAATTTTTTAAAACAAAGTAAAAATGTAGAAAATTAATATATATTGTACACTAACAAATCAATATGGGGGACAAATTTGCTATCTGACAATAAAAGAGATGCATTTTCATGGTTAATTTTAACATGTCAGTTTCTTTCAACTTATTTAGCGAGATAAAAATCTGTACTGAATAGTTCCTTCACATCCTAATTAATTTCTTGCTATTTACATTTATCAAGATTCTCAGGTATCACTATATCAGAAGTGCATAGAAGCCATTTCACCACAAGAATATCATCATCCTCTGTGAGAGTATACACCAAGTCTATTCTACAGCACATTTAACATTACTTGTTACAAATAAACAATATCACACCTTAACATATCAGCAGTTTCTTTTGTTAATATAAGTAATATATTTTTAATGCAGAGGTGGGATTAGCTGAATCAAAGTTATTGTGTGTCCAGACTTTTTATGAGTATAATTACACACACACACCTTCAGGGTCAGTATATGAACAGGAATGAAACTGAAAGTCATAGGGTGGCAGTAGGCTAATAAGGGATTGCCTTCTGCTTATCCCACGATTTAGATTTACTTAGATATAGGGTTCTTGATTGACTAAAGAAAAAGAGTTCATGATGGGAAAGAAATTAGAAGTAATAAGGACTGAGGTAGAATATTAGGAATTATGCCATTTGTGTCCTGTACATGCATCACAAACTCCTAAGCAATTAAAATGTTATCTCTTATTTCCCCCCAAACAACTGACCAATGACCCAAAGACTGGCAAAATCCAAGTATTTTAGATATGTTTCTTTTGGCTAACATTTGCATCTACCATGCTTTTCTATAAATATAATATTTTTACAACACAGTCTCTCATAGAAAAACAATCTTCTAAATATAAACCTAGCCACTACTAGCTTACAAAAAAAAATAAGCTGTATTGCTATAATATCCTTTTGATTCTGGACAATGTATCTGTTTACTGTGTATTACTCTTTTCCAGGAAAAGTAAAAATACTACACAAATAAAAGGGTCATTTTTTGAAGATTGTAGGCCAAAAAATTGCTGAATGCCATATTTTGAAGCACTTACACGTCTCTGTTTTTACATTACAGGTATTACAAGTATTACTAGTGAGTTTAACGTCTCCAATAAGGACTTTGTCCGGCCTTCAGGCTCCTTTGGCTCCTTTGCCCCCCTTCTCTAGGCTAACTAGGACCCAAGCACCAAATAAGCAAGGCTCTAAACCCTGGACGCGGTCTGACTCTGCAGGATACCAGTTATTTTAATGTGGCTGAAAAGAGAGCCCTATACCGTGAGTCTCCAAGTATTTATCCTAATTCTTTGACTCACCTCACTGGGTGCCAATCCCAGGGATTGGGTATAGAATAGATATCCCTCACCAAGGGTTGGACCTTTTCTCTATATGCCAGCAGGAGGTAGCCCAGCCAACCAATCAGAACTCTAATTCTATCCTAACATTACATATAACAAGAAACATTGCACCTCTTATAAGGTGCCTACATAGATTTACCAGCTTCCTAAACAAACATTGTTTTATGTCTTTAATAAAGCTTTCCAAGACAAGAGAGGATAGACTATCATAGGTGATCTATCCTCTTGGAGAGCTTGCAGACCCACTGTATAGTAAAAAATTTATTTATGATTCAACACAAGGTGTAAAACAATTATTGTTGGAAAGCATTAAATCGCCACACATAAAAACTCACTATATGTATGAAATGTTGCATGGTTTTATTTACCTGTAAAGTGTGATAATCTATACTACTAAACTTCCTGTTGTTAAATGCAATATACAAAATATGGTATTTAAAAAAAACTTAATTATGTGCAAAAAAGATAATTAATGCAATTAAAGTCTATTTACCTTGCTGTGGATTAGCTAAATAAATGTATAGCCCATGTCATGAAAATTGTAAAGTTTTCTACCAACTGTTAGACTTGCAGATTAACAAAAACAAAGCCATAAGCTAGAAATTGTCTCCAAGTTATTGCCTACATGAAAAATATCGTATCAAAACAAGATTTTAAGGACAGATAGCACTTGATTCACTAAAGCATGAATCAGCCAAAATTAATCAGGCTCCATGAATTGTGGCTACAAATCTCACGCCTTCACAGCTTGGCAGTGTGCTCATTTTTAAAAGCAGCTGAGCCTGGATAGTGTTAAGAGTCTGAGAAAAAAGCCATTTTTTTCGCCCGTTCAGCTCTAGATCTGTACAACCCTGTTGATTTATTTTATTTTCTAAGCCCATCCAAAGCTTTTTAACAAGCACACAAGATTTAAAGGAAATCTATAGTCTATTTAAAGAGTATGTAACTGTTTTTTAAATATTTTTTTTATTTATTACAGTCAAGGATAAAAAAAAAAATAATGTTGTAACCATGTTATTATGATTATACGCTTCTCTATTTAGCAAGCAGATGAAGTTACAATAGTCTCCTTAACTCAAACTTAAATTTAATTAGCCAAGTGATTGGTTTAATGTTATTTAATTACTTATCAGACTGGCCAGGACAGCTACATTCAAGGTTTTATTTAGAAAAAACATGTCTGAAGAAATATGTAGGATCAGTAAAGCAAAGGCAGGCTTTTACAGCACAAAAAGTCCCAAATAAAGACACGTTTCACCCCAAAGGGCTTCCTCGGGGGATTTAGAAGACCAACAATTGGTGTCTGCTGAAGGTAAGTTTCCGCACACTCAGTGAGTGGCAGTAGTTGGAAGTACTCATAGTACATAAAGGATACCTGACTGACTGGATATTAATAATGTTCTGAGGTGTGTTCTCCATTTTTTCAACATAAGGTCAGTATGAGGTCTTCTATCAAAATTGCTCAGCTGTTGTGTCTAATCAATGTTCCAGATCTGACAAGTCCATCTGATTAGCTGCCAATCGAAAACTCGGTTTATACAACAACATGTATTCATATGGGGTACCCAAAGACCTGGAACAATGATTAGACACAAGAGCTGAACAATTTTGATAGAAGAGGAAGCCCTTTGGGGCGAAACCTGACAGGTATCAAGACTTTTTCTGCTGACATCATTTATTTGTAACTATCTTTTATCAGTGTGACACAAATATCTAGCATAGCAGCACTGTGTTACTTAGATCCTAGCGCAGTGGAACTATGTCTAGTTTTTAGTTTATTACTAGATTATTCAATTAATACAAATTTCTCTTTTACACAGTTGATACGTTGCCTGTAATAGCCTGCCTTTGCTTTACTGATCCAACATATTTAACTTTCTGGCTAGGCACTGCATACTTCCTTCGATCTTTAATAAGACCTTTGTTTATGAAAAAAGTTATTTCACTTATGCCTGAAGAAATGTTAACATATTGTGCTCTTGCATTGCAAGAGAAACATATGCATATCTAAAGATACAACTAAATGAATATTACAAATTAGGGCAGATAACTTTAAAGCGTACCTAAACTCAGAATTTTCACTTTACATAAAAGGGTAGACCGCCTCCTTAATTGGAAGAATGGATGGGAGCACAGCCTCCCAAGATACCTATGTCACGCATCCATGGAGGCTCTTGGCTGCTCCTTCTGCACATGCCTGGTGACGTAGGAAGAAGAACTCGGAAGAACAGAAAGAAGATGGCAGTGCCTAGCGTGCCGACCCGAAGATGGATGCTGTGGCGATGCAGGCCACGATGGAAGAAACCTTTAGACAGAACGACTGGTCTGGGGGATTGAAGGTAGGTGTATTTTTTTTTGTTTTGGGTCGTTTTTAGGTTAGTTTCCTCTTTAAATGATGCCTTTATGAATCTACTAAAATTGAATAAACCATTGCAGGCAGTGCTAACCCTTATTAGCTCTTATTAGCTGCTCCTATCAGTACTCCTTTTGGGACCAAACAAAAGAGGTCTTAGGGCCATATCAGACTTGCAGTTGACGAAAGCATTATACCGCATGTTACTGGAATCAAATAATTGTAATTCACAAGGTTTTTTTAAATTACACCGTTTCAGTACATTATGACATATCAAGAATATAATTTCTACTTACTTCCTGTTTTGTCTCTGAGAAAAGATGCGAAACAGCCAAAAGGAAAAAATCTTGATGAAAAAATTATTTCCTACTCTTGTGTTGCTGGTATTGCAATGTATGTTAACCTGGTACAAAATGTCACAGAAAATATTTAAGATATGTAAGAAACCTATATAATAATAATGAAATGACAAGCCAACTTGCATTATTTGTTTGGCTTTTGACAAAGCCAGCAAAAATAGATAACTCGGACACTCACTAACATTAACTTTGGATCAAGGCTGATAATAACCACAATCATTCAACTTGCAATCAACCTGTAAAACAACCTGTTATGCCCAAGATGTGACCCAAATCAGGCCAATTTCCTGCCAGCATAGAATTACAGAGAGTTTTTCCATCATCCGATATTTCACCATGTTTTTTTTTTACAACTTTTTTATTACAGTCCATACAAGAATAACATTCAGCCCCCCCAACTAGCCCCTATTTCCTTACCAAGTCAAGTGGAATCCCTACTTCTACAGGCCTATTTATTCACTAATAGTACATTTACTGTTAATGTTTTACTGTTAAAATGAACTTCAGGAATTAAAGTCCATCTCTCTAATGCAAAAAGATTCCACTAAAATTGGTTCCAACATGGTCATGGCATAGACCTGCCTTTCTTAACCCTTTTATCACAAGTAAACTCATACAATATTTAACATGTCTTTGTGGGACAAATGCCTCCCTTATAGTGATGGTAGGTGTCTAGCAAGTGCCATGGGACTGGCAAGGCACTGTAGGCACTATTAGATAACTAAGTCAACGAGTCACAGCTCAGGGAACCCACAACATGAATCAATGAATTAGAATGTTATAAACATTCAAGAATACCTTGATCACAAGACTGAACCAATTACAAATCTTATCTGATTTAAGCATTTTGCTTTAAATGTCACAAAAAGAAATATGAGGTCTAAAACTATTGTCCTTGTGAAAATTCTAGTGGCCTGGTGATATGTAGCTTTATCACTTTGAGAGTCCCAAATCTGAAAAACATGCAGCATGAAAAACAAAAGTCAGCATTTTCTGTCCATACACGTTTTTGTCAGTGACACAGGAAACAAGTAAACTAAAGTAATATCATGACAGGCAACTGACACTTTTAGGAGAGACAGAAATAGCTCCCCAGATATCTGTCCCATGACAGGTTTCCTTTAAATTCACATATTACCTGTATGAAAAATACCTATACAGCAAATACATCATAACCAATTCCCCAACCACAGGTTTGGAATCAACATGTACAAACTTTAAGGTATAACTATAAAATGCTGTTAGATTCTAAGCATTTGTTGGTTGGTTTCGTGCTGTTCAGGGCTATACCAGAGAATCTTGGTGTCAGAGATATTAGTCTCCTGATGTGAACTTTGAAAGCTTCTACATTCAATATCTGAGGCTGAACTTTCATGTTTAACATTGATTTTTTTTCTCTAAATCTTTACATTGGTCAACTCCAAAAAGAGGAGAATTGCTGCCCAACAGATAATCCACAACCTGCACAAATAAGAATTCATATTAAACATATCTGACCTCAAACAGTGTATTGTCATGTTAAAAAACCTTAACCCCTTAAATCCTGGCCCTTTAGCAACCTAAATTCTTTTGAGTCTTGGAGCGTTTTGTTTATGTTTTGATGATATATTGATTCTGCATATGATACATTTCAGCATTAGTACTTTGTACTCTACCCTACTACATTATATGTACAGAATTTCCAATCATCTACCACCAGCTGCTTTTGCCTATGTATTTCTGAGCTCTCATACTGACCAATACTACAGTTTGTGGTTATATATCGTTATTTACATGAGAATGATCTTTGTAATTGCATTTGATGGTTTATGATCCTTTTTTGATTTAAAGCTTTAGTTATTTGAAAGTTAAATTTTAAGTAGCTTATCTTTGTCTTATCTGGTTTCTCTCTTCCGCCTTGCAAATTTGGTAATACATACAAAACAAAACATTTTTTTCTCATTACATTCATTATGTAACATATCATCACTGGGTCTCTGTGTTAATTAATGCAATGAAGAGAAATTATGGCTGTTGGGAAGGGCAGGCAGGATGCTTTAAATAGCTTCCTGATAGAATTACAGCAACCTCAACGGGATTTGCTCTTGCATATATATCAATTGGTCAATGTCTCCATAATGCAGAACTGGGCATTTCTAGGCGGTCAACAAATGCATGAAGTCTGTCCTCCTGACCTGGGTAAGGTCAGCATGATGATATTGAGGATGGTTGAAAATCAAATGAATCAAAGGAAAAAATTGGGAAGGGGGCAGGCTAGAAAGGAAAGGACTATATCAGCGGTTGCCAATGGTCAGAGCTCAGAGCCATGGACCACATTCCCTGTACAAATCCCAAGCTCAGGGAAGTGGGCGGGCTGTGTCCCTGGACACAACCTGCCCACTCTCCCATCGCAGGCTCAGATCCGCGATGGATGAGTGGGCAGGGTTATGTCACTGCGGGGGAAGTTTCTCCCTCCTTTGATTGATACCCGGCTCCCCGTGCATGCGCGGTCAGGAGCTGGTAATTTTAGTGGTCCGCGGGACTGAAAAGGTTGGATACCACTGGACTAGATGACTGGCTGTATATATAGGAGACTGTGATCTCAACAGTCATATCAGCGATAGAAATGCAGTGGGGGATCTAGCCAGTTTCCTCCATAACATCATAATATACTACAAAGTACCCTGTGTTGGAAAAATTGGGAAGCTGCTGCTGAACAACACAATGACACTGCTCCTTGCATCCCTTGTATTTGGTCATGTAGCCCTATTTGTCATCAGAAGCTCCCTGTGTGCTGTGGATCATCTTCCAGAAGCTCCTCTTTGCTGGCATACTCTCTATAGCTGTACTACATTACTGCAATATAGATTGTGCAAATCATTCTGAAAATTCAGGTCCAGAGCTGGCATATTTACCTGGTCTTGGGATGCAAAATTTATAACAGCAGATTAGGAATAGTCTGGCTCCAGGATTACAGAATATTACAATTATGTAAAGTGATTTGCTATGCCTTAAAAGTCTCATATTAATTTCTTTTTCCTTTTTGCATGTCCTGTTTTCCAGTGGTAAAGGTGGAGTGAGGTAGTGGTGGTTTAAGGCATATTATTATTATTATTATTATTATTATTATTATTAGAAGGAGACCCACACCACCCCCTACTTTGTTGCCAGGTCTGGGGGTATGTGTAAAGTGCAGGCCTCCATAGGAGAGAGCAGCAGCAGAGGCAGAGTCAGAAGAGGAAAGCCAAGTTTCAGTGAGAGCTAGAAAGTTCAGAGACTTAGAAAGGGGAAGGTTGTGTATGAAGTGGAAGTTGTGACTTACTACAAACTTATAACAAACTTTTTACCATGGGGGTACTCTTGAAATACTCTTGAAAGGGTTTTAGTGAATCCCTAGCAATAATTACAATATCGACAGCTCACGGTAAATTTGCATAAAGGTTACTGGGAAGAATGCCTCTTACAATGCTGTCCATTGAGAAGAATGCCCCTTTATGGATAGCTAAAAATATCATTACTGTCAGTGGTATCTGACCTGAGAGGTACAAATTGCTCATTGCTCAAGGAACCCTTAGTAACCTCTGAAGGAACCGTTGTTGAGAAACACTGCTCTGGAAAGTGCTAGAGGATTCATGGCCAGTGGTGGAATAAACATTCATCTAATTGTGCCTTCACAATACTATTTAGCATAAGAAAACTGCATATGACAACTCAAGCTTCTCCTTTCTGCTAGTAAATACTGACACCAATGATCTTGATACCTGTCTGTAAAAAGGGATAGTGGCAAAATTTTCTTTGACCACAAATGTTCAATACATTCTTTCCAACATCACAATAACTGCTGTACAAAATGCAATTTTTGCAACTGACCAGCAGCATAAAATCATCTCTTACTGAACATCAGTGCGGTGTTATATACTATGATTTGTATATAACAGGGGTATGCAAGACCTAAACATTATTTCAAGAGTTACTTTTTGTTAAATAGATCAAGAAAGCCTGGTCAAGATGATCCTAGCAGACAAATAAACAAAACACACCAATTAAAATCCTATAATTAAATACACACAAATTATATTTTGTTTAAATAAATTCCTCCATGTCATACAAATTATCAATTACCATTTTATAACTGTAGCATTATTTATACAAGAAAAATTATGTAATAAACCTTGGCTAACAGAATTTTGTAATTCGTAACTCAATTTAAATCTCAGAAGAAATGTACAATTGCATTTTCGAAATTTAATTCTCTCTCTTTTAAAAGGAATGTATTTGTCCCTTGATTCCATAAATATTTAATGTTTAAAATATTCTGATGTTGCTGGATTGCTTTCTGACAGTCTGCAAAAAGTCCATTATATAAAATATCTAATCCAGTAATTACTACACTTTGGAAAAGTGTCAACTCTCAAAGGCAGTTCCATTAACGTCTCACTGCTGAGAAGCACTATATCTAAATTTACCTGGAGCACAGTGCAGAAAAAATACTGCAGTTTGAAAGCAATATATTTTGCATGGGATCATTAAACTCTATATATTACATCTGCAATATTACAGTTACTAAGGCCCTTTGTAACTTTGGTGTCAATTTTTACATGTTGATGCTGGAGACATAGCTGCAATTGTGCTGTATATATTGCAATTATTAGTAACTGCTTTTCAACAATGCAAACCCTTGGCCATGTACAGCAAGCATTGTCTGAACTCACCACTCTAATGACCTCTTTTACTAATCATGCCATTATTATTAGAAGTATATTGCAAGCTTTGAGCTTCAAACAACCGCAATCCATCCCAAAAAGCGAGGCTTATTAGCACATTTAGTCTAGGGATTAGGTGCATTAGTGCAAATATTTTTTTTTTATATGAGTGAAGTTTTAAATTAATAATTTCAACTTGAAAATGGACATTATTGGTGAGATCATGGACAAATATAGACTAATACTGGTTACCTATTAAACTTTAATAATATTATTACAGTATTTATATAGCGCACGGCACTGTACAAAGTCCACAGTCATGTCACTAACTGTCCCACAAAGGAGCTCACAATCTTATGTCCCTACTATAGTCATATGTCATTATAATACTCTAAGGTCAGTTTTGGAGAAAAGCCAATTAATCTGGCTGCATGGTTTTTTTGGAATGTGGGAAGAACCTGCAAACTCCATGCAGATAGTAGCCTGGCCGAGATTCGAACCTGTGACCTAGTGCTGCAAAGGCCAGACTACTAACCCTTGGCCACTGTGCCGCCCATATTCTAATAAACGATCCAGCACTAGTCCTCACAAACATACTCCCAGACAGAAATACTCTTGTAAAACTTTTCTACAAAATGTGCAAGAAAGTTTTCCAGTAGACTTGTAGCCTGTGAATTTCTGAGTGACTGTGTTACACCAGTCGCACCAGATGATTAATTCCTAAAATTCTTGCTCCTGATGTAATTTAGGAAAATGGTGTAGGATTTGAGGTGCAGTTTACAGAACAAATAGTGTGGGACATAAGAACCACTGGAGATAACTACAATACTGACTTTTACAAAGTGATTAAACCCCTGCCACCTTCACATTAGGCAAACTAAGCTGTCTTTAACTTGATATAAATTTTTTGGTATAGCAGTGCTTTGTATTTAGTGACTTCATTTTGCTACTGACATTTACTCTTTGCATATGCCTAAGAAAAAAATACGAATATTTAGCACCTGTATGTCATGTATATGTATATATATATTTCTTAATAGCAAAATCATTTACAGAGCATCAAGAAAAGATACCTTCATTAAAATTGATTATGCTGCCCTAATGTTTGCTTTATGAATATACTAGAATATCAACTGCAATCATACTAACGGCTATTTAAAATGTTGCAGTATGCTTACTTTAATCATGCCTTCCAAGCAAAAGCAATATTACCCTAAGAATTATTTAATGCAATGTGCTTGCACAGCAAAGGAATATGAACTATATTTATTACAGGCTGAAACACAACTCCTATAATAAAGCAACAATTGCAGCTATACATTTATTACTGTTATGTAAAAATAGATGGGACAAATCAACCAATATATTGGAAAGGGGATTACTTTTTTCCAAGGCAGCAAAAACATACTTATATATAGTATTCACCTCCTAATTACTCCAATTATGTATATTTAATAAGGACAACATATGGGGTGAATATTTAGGAGGAACCTTATTCCCATTCCCTTATGCTACTGTCACTCCAGTAAAGAATTACTGCATAACACTTTAATTGTAAACAAGCTGAATAGTAATTGCAGCTAGGTTAGCCTTATCCGCTTTGTACTAATTTGCCAAACCAAGAAATGTTTTTTTAATCTAAAAATTGCAGGAACAAAAATAAAGCAAGTTTATTTATACGTAGAAGCCTATACATCAGAATAAAATGGAGATACAACCAAGGAAACATTGCTCTGGGGTTATGCTTACAATAGAGGCAATTTGGAGCAACTGAAAATATAAAATAGAGTTATATATATATATATATATATATATATATATATTGTTAGCTATCGTTAGCTATCGATTCGGACAGAAAGTTTGAATTTCAAATAATGTGCTTTAATGGCTAGCTTTTGGGACCCATGAAAGCGGACCTAGCACCCAAATTTTTTACTTTACATAAAAGGGTAGACAACCACTTTATGTAAGGTAAATATTATCTTTTTTTGTGGGGGCGTTTAAAAAAAAAGGTGGAGCCCCTCCTCTTCTGTCTTTATCGCCGCAGTGAAAAAGACAGTGCAGAGCCTTCTGGGGTACCCAGATTATTGGGTATCCCAGAAGGCTTGTGGCTGAGCCTTCTAGATCTTTTTCTCAGCAGATCCCACACAAGTGCAGATAGGTCGGTGCCGTTTTTTTCTCCATTTACAGCAGGCTACATCACCTGATCTTACGCCTGAGTGGTGGGAGATAGGATGAAATAGTCAGAAACCGTAAGACAAAGAAAGACGATAGCGGCTCCTGCCACGGATGAAGGTGGATTATAGGACAGAGCAAGACCCAATCCAGAAGCTCTGAAGGAATCTGTGGAAGAAAAGGTGTTTTTTTTTTTTTTTTAGTTTTGTTCCTCTTTAAGCTACTTATGAAGTCTTTACAGAATTCTGAAATTAGTTCTACAACCCACACATTTATATATGTAATTTACAGGCAACCATGAAATATATCAATTAAACAAGTACTATTTTTTCTTAACACAATTAAATATTATTGGCTACTGTAGAGGGTTAGGCTGTAGAGGTAAAGATCAGTCCTTAAAACTTGCATCTTTCATAACTTTTAACTGCATGACCAGCCAACTTTTTTTTATGTTTTTGTTTTTAAGTTTCTGCTGTTTGCACTACCCTAAGGAGGTTTCTCTTCACTTTCTGTAGTAAAGACAACAAGGAACAAGTAGAAATATCTCCAAAGTAAATAGAATTTTCATGCTAGAGTAGAGAGCTTTCCACAGAACAGGTGTGCTCATTGAAGAATTTTTCCCCACCTGTTGCTCTGAAGAAAATGTAAAATTTTTTTTTCCCCCTCACTGATTATGGACACATAGGGCTTAAAAGTGATTTTTCACAAAGCTCGGCAGACATGCCTACTGGCAATGAATACATCATTGTTTGCACAAATGTACATCTGTACTCATAGTGGATGACAGATAATCCACAGAATGAATCCATCAGGATGGATTATTCATTGCATTAACTAATCATAATGAATCTAAAGAAATTATAAGCTAATGATATAGGGGGATAGAAAATCATGGGAGAACCTGGGAGATGAGGCAAACCTGGAATGAATCTGGTCCAGGATTAAACATTTGCCATTAATTTTTACATTATTGGCAAACAAATTGTAAGAAATCCATTTCAGGTTTGATGGATCACTCAGGTTCACCCATGACAGTCTATCATCTCCAGTCTTGGAGAGCTTAATTAAATCAGACCCACTGTAATTTCTAAAGGTACAAAGTGACAGTATCTAGTATCGCTATAATGCAACAAACTGTTATGTACACTTTGGTTTTGATAGATATTTACACTTTTTTATTTTTATATAATTTTTTTTTGAAGGTTACTTGCATCTTTTACTCTGCCCCCTTAATTTTTTTGGTTTCAGGTATTTGCAATCAAGTATGCTTTTCTTTTCAGATATGCCCAAAGGTTCAGTACTTTTGGAGGACTGTGGTATTCTATGTGCAACATTTGGTGAATTGTTTGCCATTTAAATCAGATTGGGCAATGTTTGAAAAGTTAACTCTTCAGGGAACGAGAATTACCAAAGGATGTAGGAAACTCCTGGCAATCCTTTATTTGGTAACAAAAAATCTTGCATAATTGGATAACACCAAACACTCCCTTAACCACACGGTTTCTAGAAAAACTATAGCTTGTGTTTCAGATGGATTGGGTAGAAGCCTTGTGTCAATGGGTTTTTTGAGGTGTGGGAATCATATATTGCCTTAGTGTAGGTAAACATAAGAGAATTTTTTTAACTTTTGATCAGACTACATAATATGCCTACTGCCTTCTGGAAAGTGATGCTCCGGTCTTGTGGTAATAGTTACTTGTTTTTAATTGTCCCCCATATTTGCAATAATCTATATTGTACCTGATCTCGCCAAGTGTTACTGTAGTGCCAATTTTTGTGTTACACCCGTTTTTGTTTCCCTTTTGATGTGTATTATTTTCTTCTCTTTTTTATCATTTTTACTAATATTAGGCAGATCACATGGCACCTCAGCGTCATTTGGACAATGACCCTATGGTCCTGTTACGACAGTTGCTTTGTTGGTAATTTCCCATACTTGTTGTAATCTGCTCCATAACTGATCTCACAATAACTGGTAACTGTAATGCCAATTTCTGTGCTGCTATTGTGTTACTTACAAGGTTGTACATTCCTTTTAGTTTAAATATAAATTAAAAAAAGTGACAGGGAAAGTGCTGTCATTGTACCAGACACTTTCTAATATCTGCCAAATCACAGTACATGACAATAGGTTTCCCAGTCATTTGCACTTCATGCAGATAGGGGGTTTCATTGTTAAACTGACCAAACTGGCATAATGGTGCTGATAAGGACATCTAAATATCTCCGTTCTAGCTCCAGGAGAATACTCACAGATTTATGATTACATTTAGCATGTAAGCAAATCTTTTACCTACACAAAACATTCAATAGACTTTACAAGGATACATAAGCTGTTGTAGAAATAATGGCTGATTTTGTTACAAACTAAGCAAAACCATAAAAAAATTATTATGAAAAATCTTTGGGGTTAATTGCTCTAGTGTAGGTGTATGTATATAGATTCAAAATGGATTTAGGCTTACTCAGTTTACTGCTTCTTGATTTATTACTGAAAATAAAGTCAAAGTCTTTGGCAGGTAAACATTTACGCAAAAAAAAAAAAAAAAAAAAAAAAAAAAAAGGCACAGTGTGATTTTCATGGTGGAGATGATATGCAAACTGGTAGTCATTAGCTGTGCTGTATAGCTGGCGGCACATATGACAATAATTCAATTACCTAAGATAATTTAATGCCTGACAAGGAAGTTCTGCAGGAAATCACAAATGTCAATTAATTGAACTAGAACAGCTATTTGCTTTTACTTACGGCATCAAATGAAATATGTCATGGCATTTAAAACACTAGGCAGGACAAGCAAATAAATGAACTGTGGAGCTAGATGACAAAATGATGGCAGGGAGACAAATACATAGGTTAATAAAAATATATTAATTTAACAAGATATTTTTCTTTTTAGGGCTGGGTTCACATATGTACAGCCACAATGGTGCAGGCACTTTAGGGTGTGTGCTGGGCTAAGACAGCCTATATATTTCAACGGGATACATAGAACACTGAAGTGCTCCAAGGAAGGTGCATGGACATGTAACCATGCAACGCACATTTTCTGCATGGCACCACATCCCTCAAACAAATGTTGAAGTAATGTCCGCATTTCTGAACCTAGCTTTAGGATAAATTCTGGAGAAAACATCACCCTTGCAGTGGGTCCCTTTTGAAGTGCATGGTGAAATACAGGTTTTGTCTAGAGCAGTGACTTTTTAACGTTAGGGAACCCCTTGATAGAACTTTCATGTCTTCAGGGATATATCCACAGCTCACAGCGCATTAGCGTGGGGACCAGTAGGACAAATGCCATGTACATTGCTGGCCATTGGGAAGAATGTCACCACACAGATAGCCAAAAGGATCATTGGTGTCAGTCGATCTGACCTGGTGCAGATTTAATGTGCAAACTGGTCAAAGACCACCTGGCAACCTCTGGAGGAACCTTGGTTGAGAAACATGGGTCAAGAGGGATTTAAATACACTGTTTTACCTTATTTCTTGGTGCCTTGGCAGCTGACACTCTTCTTCACTGTCCTGAGTTGTACGTGGTGATGTCAGACTGTTGCAATGGGTTGGGCAGCTAATGGAAACATGTCTGCGGGGACCGAAGAGGAGGAAGTCTGCAGGACTGGGAAATAGCATACAATTCCAAATGATAATTAAGTGTTTGTGCAATAATTAATGTACGAATAATGAATATCCGGAACATTTGTATCAGTCAGAAGCAGATAATTATGAATTGTTTTCTGCAATTTGCGACCCATATTTTAAAGATTGCTGTTCAGGTGAGATTAGAGGTAAATTACAATAATTAAGGGACATATTTAATTTAATTAGTAAATTCAGTAAGAATTATTGCTAGAGTTTATATAACAGACAGAAATGGAAGGAAATGAAGAAGTAAAGAAGTTAAACGGGAAGGAAAGGGATAGAGGGGGATGCTACTTATCCTATTTTTTCGACTGTGCATTACATCCTAGAATTCCTACTTTTAAGGAAGAACAATGGAGTATAGAAACTTATAAAAACCAGTCAGAATACATTTTGACTTTTAACACCAATATTCTTTATACTCCGTCATGAATGTTTTTTTTTCTAATCTGCTTCAGCTACCACATATTTACTGCAAGTTAGCAGTAATGGGATTTACTGACAAGGAAATATCAAAGGAAATATCAAAAAGCTGCCTTATTTCAAAACTCAGCCTTTTAATTCCCACATTGCACGACTGGTTTACAAAGCCATCCGTTATACTAATGGTTTACCCATCCTCATAAAAAAATAGGAATTACAATGCTTTAAAACACTGACTTTATCTCTTACAAATGAATGCCTAACCGTAAGTTCTATTCAAAGCTTACTTTCTATACATTGCTAAAAATGGTAATGGCCAGACCATTGCACAAAGATAGTATTCTTAACAGGAGTCAGCAAAATAATTATCAATTCATAAATTGTTGAATTTGTATTTATTTGGGATGCATATATGGATCATGGACTACATAGCTCTATAACATGACAAAACATAAATTTTTTGCTATAACACTTACTTAATTTACAAATGATGATGTCTAAGCTCCAAGAAATAAATTAACCAATATTTATAGCACCAGGATTATTTTTTATGTCATTAATTTTTCACACTCCTGGTATTTGTATCAAGTCTTTCCACAAACCTCACAGTTTGGTAGCTTTGATGCATTTTTTTAAATAATAGCAGTACAAAAACTAAAAACAGTCAAAAGACAGGATATGTGCTCAACAAAAAAACACAATGATCCATTAGCTCAGAATTTGTAGATCTGTACACCCCTACACGTCAATAATTATTAAAGAATTACGGTAGGTACATAAACTGCTTCATAGAAATTTGTGTCCTGAGTACTTTGTGTAACAAAGCACTATTTGCAATTGTAATAACTATTCTTTCCTTACCAAGCATCAATACTACAGTTTGTAAAAAGTATTTTCAAAGATGTCTTCTTTATCCTAGATAGAAGGATGTAAGAAGGTTTTGTTCATCATGTACACAAATGATCAGCTGCAAAATTCTAAAGAAAAGAGAGAAACAAGTTTTAAATTGTGCATAAAGGTTTTTTGAATTGAATGCAAGAAAAGGCAAGCACGCAAAACCAATCACATATTTGCTTTTTTTAAAAAAAAAAAAAATCCAGTAGCACAATGTCCTTTGTATCAATTTGTAAGACAACAGTACATTGTACTGTATAAAAGAGATATCCTTACAACACCCCAATCAGGTAAAAGCTCATGAGCCTTGGAAGCTTTGGGGCAGTTCCACTTTTCTTTGTTGCAGCAGAATAAACTGTGGAGGTGTGGGCCACAGCTCAGCGGGATACAAGTATGCATTTGTACTAAAAAAAGAAACAGTCATTTTTTGATGGATAGAACAGCTAAACAGTCATCCACAACATTGCAGTATGATCTAAAAAAATCTGAAAACCTATCTCAACATGCCCACCAACCCTAAAGTTGGCTGATATGGTAAATGTAAAGTGTTTTTATTCAGCAAAGATTCTAATTCAACCCCACCATTCTAGTAAATGTAATACTACACAACTGGTCAGTTCTAACATCCTAATATGTATTACTTATAATGCTCCATGATAGCTGTATGTCTTGAGGTGGCTATTTTGCCCAGTGGGAAATGTTCTCTTTTAGTTTAATGCCATAAGAATTATAAACCGAGTAAAACACCGAACAGTAGGAAAGCATTTGCGTCTCTCCAAATGAAAAAGCATTACAGAGAACTGATGTCCTTATTTTCACTATCCTAAGCTGTTAAAATTAAT
Source organism: Pyxicephalus adspersus (assembly GCF_032062135.1). Classification (NCBI taxonomy): domain Eukaryota; kingdom Metazoa; phylum Chordata; class Amphibia; order Anura; family Pyxicephalidae; genus Pyxicephalus; species Pyxicephalus adspersus. Next base: position 67,995,679 of record NC_092861.1, on the reverse strand, counting down.
TAAATAAATAATGATTTGCTGTAACTGATCTAAATTTTTGTCTGGTTCATTGTTTTTTTGGTTCTAAGAACCCAGAACTTGTATTATTGATGATCAAAAAAAACGAAGAAAACAAAACCCAAAATGTAACTGTTACATTAAGGGTAACTTACCAAAAGATATCAAATGAATGAGTGCTTGGTATCCTCACATACAGTCCAAGACTTCTTGTCCTGTATTGTAGGTGAAGAGGTGTTAAGACCTAAACTCATTGGTGGGTGGTGAGCTTCTGCCATATTCAGCAAAAAAAAACAGCATACTTGCTGATTATGGCACATACTTACCAATGTGCAGCTGCAATGCAGCAAATGTCCAGGAGTCCAGGAACTGTCAACAATGCATCCTCAAAGACGATGAATTTGCCCCCGGCAGACTTCTGTGAAGATGATAATTCTCTTTGGCCATTGGATGGCCTTAATAATGTAACTCCTGCAAATTTACATGAGTTTCATTGTCTCCAGAGGATGGCTCTGCGCATGTGCAGGACTTACACTGTCCCTAGAGGCCGGCTTTGTATGTGGCACCATTACCCACAGGGCTGAGCTCTATACTACACAGCACATCTGCCATACAGTGTAGGGCCTAAACAAAAAGCCAGTGCTTTATTTTTTGACAAGAGCAACATTGCATGTTATTTTGTCATTTAGTACTACCTCCATTTTGTTTTTAGACTTTTGGTCCTGTTTAAAGAAGGACTGGTTGAATGAGCACAGGATGCTTGCAGTAGTGGGAATACAAACCCAGTAGGGGGGACTTCCAGCTTTAACTTGCTAAAACATAATACCAAACAGAAAACAAGAATCTCTATTATACTCCCTTATATTGCTAAAACAATTTTAAATATTAAATTTAATTTAATTTTAAACAATTTTAAATATTTAAATTTTAAATAAGCCCTAACCTTGACCTAGCCCATAACCCTCACTTTAATCTTCAGTTTTATATTATCAGTGCTGAATTCTTATAGCACCTTGCTAAATGAATATTAATCCCTGGTAATGAATCCAGCGTTTTTCACTTTTACACTTTTTACACTCACTTTTTACTTAACATTATGTTTTTATCCATTCTACTTAATGGCCCTGTCATGCATGGAGAGACAGGACCACTAGGGCGTTCTACAGCTTGCACGGAGATGGTGTGGGCCCTGAGACCGTGAGGAATCTGAGTGAATGTGAGTAGTAAGGTTGACTAACCAGACAACAGTGTTTTTAAGATGAAAACATTGGAAGCATGATTGAAAGGACTCCTTTAGCAAATCCTGGCTGATGGAACTGTGAGTGACAGTGTGGGGCTTTAATATGTAAAACTTTTACGTTTTATTTCCATACTTCTGAGGAAAACCAAAGTATGAATTAGCTTTGTGCTAAAAACTACTTTTTTGAGTTTAATAAACAACCCTGTTTTGGACTGAACAGCTGTTTCTAAGCAAATGGTTGAAACACACTCTATTCATTTTCCATGTCAGGATTCGGAAATGGCTGTGCAGCACCTGCCAAATCACAATAAAACTGAATTTCCACTGCAAATTTGTAGATGAGTCTAAGTAGTAATCAGGTCTACTCCAGAGCCTCTGATGTTGTGCTGCTGGTTACTGCCAGGTTGCAGTCCTTGGACACACCCAGGTGGGCAAAACATGGTACTATATCACAAAGCAGAAAGAAGTCGAGGAAGGCCAGGGTCGAGGCAGGCAGCAAGCAAGAGAGGTCAGGTCACACACCAGGGGTCAATTGCCAGGGATCCAGGAGACAGACACTGGTAAAACAGGGGCCACTGCGGGCACAGGGAACACAGGAGACACTGGAAGCAACAGGAGCCACACGTGATTCAGAGATATCCACAGACAGGAACACTGGAACAGCACAGGGAAGTTGTCTGGGAACCAACACACTGGACAACGAGGGGTACTCTGGCTTGGCCCAATAGGGATACGATGCACAAACACAGAGTGCAGTGTGTGAGCTAGCTAAATAGCCAGGACTGGTCAAGAGGCTATTTTCCTAGACAGAATGGATAAAGCTGGAAACAGAGGCACGCCCAGGGTCAGAACTGCCCACATGCGCAGGAGAGAGGCATCTGCGCTTTAGTAAAGAAGAGGTAAGTGTGACAGGCCCTTTGCTGAAATTATTTTACAGTTATCAGATAATATAGATGTGAAGTGAAACATCTTCATTATATCTCCTAACTGGTTTTATGACAAATGCCATGTTGTTTCCACAGGTTTCCTGTTATTCACAATATTAAAGACCTGATAAAAATCAATAAAAATGTTCATGCTTGCATGCTGTGCAGGCTTATAACACACACCACTTTTTTCCAAGCATTGTGCAGTGATGACTGGCTCAGGACCGTTGTATCCCCCTTTCATACTTGCCGTCATCTCTTCCAGGTCCACCATGATTCCCTTTGGCCATTGGACAGCCACTGATGATGGAACATCTGTGCAAGAGTTACATTTTCTCTGGGATTAAGTTCTTTTCTGGTACTCTCAGAAACAGAACTGCGCTCTACTCGTCATGTAAAAAAAGCCATCAGGAGCAAGAGAAAAAGTTTTTTTTTGCATGTCTCTTCTGCCAAAAACCTCCACCTCCTGGTGACTCTTTGTATTTTGAGTTTAGTTCTGCTTTAAGTGCGGCATAGAAAATTGGGTCACTAAGCTGGCTGTGCTGTATAATTCTGTGTAAATCTCAAACCTGGATGCACAGCAATACAAATCCTTTGGCAAGTAAGGCTCTGCAATGTATTTCATTTGTATCTGTTCATATGAACTTCAGCATTATCATTTACATTCTAACAAATGCATGTTATTGTTTTAAAATACTTATAACTGTAAATGGTTTGTAAATTATTAAAATGTACAAATCATCAGCCATAAATATTATTGCTTAGAAATACAGTGTTTACCACCTAGCAATATTTTATTGCACTAGTATTTGTGTGTTACCCTTTCTATTTTTCAGTTCCAGCCTGGATATGGGCATTTACAGTATAAAAAAATACATAATGTTATGGGCCATATAATGTCTTTACCTTAGGGGAGTATATTGGTTTCCAACACAATTGAAGTGATTTGCAATCAATCTGGTTTGTCACGGTTAGATCAGATTACATTGTTAGAAAGGACAGTCTGTGCCTGGAATTCACAAAGGTAACCAGAGTCATGTAAAAGGCTTTACTTTCCAGGCTAAAAAGTGCCTTGGAGCATTACTACTACTTTTTTTAATAGCAGTAGATATGAATACTTTTATTATTGTGTTTGTGTTTGGAGTTGTCTCCAATTAACATAATTTTTGCATTGTTTTCCTATAGATCATATTGTGCAATGTGGCCTTGTTGCTTTAGGGCCATGATTCCAAACAAGTAGCCCTCTAGCTTTTTGCAACATATCCTGGGCTGGGTCCACCATATGTGCCTAAAGAGTAGCAGGGTGCCCAGAGCCGATACACTCTTTGAATTTCAGGAAATATTACTGAGAGTACTGACAGATGTCTGAATACCACCCATTAGTAACCATAAATAGTCCAAGAATTCTGGAAAAGGAGGAGAGAGAGTGTAGCACCACCAAGTAATTAGGAATGTGATCATCAATGTAGAAAGGCAATGTTAAAAATAAAAGATCAGACTAACTCTTATCACCAAATAGGGAGTTATTATTATGGTCATTGACCCTTATTCTGGGGTGGGGGAGGTTGCATCCATTAGGACCATTTTTATTGTGTCCACTGACACCAATGCTGGGTGTTCTTTATACAGTCACTAACATCAGTGAAACTCCAAGTTTCTCTTCAATGCACTGTAGTATGTTGCAAAAAATGCAGAAGGGCTAATGCTTTTGGACAATAAGGTGTGCTATAGCCCATAGATTTTGAATAAACTTTGTAATAAACGCAATGCAATGCAATGCAATGCAATTCAATGCGCTGAAACACACTGCTACTGTGCAGTTCCCTGGAAATTTTGAGGGCTGCACTTGAAGGCCTTTAGGATTTACAATAGGGACTCAAACTCCTTTAAACAGATTGTTATTTACTTCTACCTCCAGAATTTTATTTAAGGTAGTTGGCAATGCTGAGCATAAAATTGGACTTGTAAAGATCATGAATCTGTCACTAGTCATAAGTGAACACATAACTTATGGTTTGATGAAAAATGCATTTGGAAGACACATGAAGAGTTAACAAGCTGAAGCAATATTTCTGCTAAACACATCAGCTCACATGTAAAAAATACACTTCATGGACCATTCCCTAGAATACTGCAGCAAAGCAGAAGTACTTAGCAAAAATATATTTCACATCTCTATCCAGCTGTTCTGCAGCCATGGGTAAGAACACATCATGTCAAAGTTCAAGGCTTTCTGTATGCCTTCTATTTACTGTCACTGATAGAAGATCACAAACATTTGGTGTGCAAGGACTTAACTGATATTTCAGAGGCAAAAAAACAAAGTAAAACACTGGTCATGCAAAGTCTAAAAGAAGCATGGCTAAAGCTAGGTACACAAGTGCAATAATTGTCGTTAGAAAACGAACGACTAATGACAGATCAACGATTATGCACAAATATTTTGAACGATTGTATTGTGCACAGTTCTGTACATGCTGTAACGATACAATCATTCAAATATAATCCATCAAAAATGTACACACACTAGATACAATCAATCATTTGAACGACGCAGGAAGTGATATGTACAGGAGAAAGTTATCACAGAACAATCCACAATCACTGAACGACTGTACACACAATAGATTGCGAACAATCGTCGCCCAATCAGATCCCCTGGGACGGTCGTTCGTTTCCAGCGACAATCCTCATTTATCAGCGTCGTTGTGCACTTTTTTGTTAACGATTACCGGATGAACATCGTTCCATTTCCAACGATAATTATTGCACGTGTGTACAAAGCTTAACTGTTATCAGATCCTGTTATATATCTCATTTATTTAAAATATAACAATAAACAGAAATATTTTAGGACCAGGACAATACGGAAAACAATATGTCTCTGCATATAGAAGTAAAAAAGGTGTCAAAATTGGAAACATTTATAAATCAATATACACCATTCTCTTTAGGTTAAAACATAACATAGTATTAACATGCTTTTTATCAAATATTTGGGTTTCCGTTTATATTACCGTGTTTCCCCGATGATAAGGCAGGGCCATCAAATAAGACAGCCCCCCCTTTTTAGG
>NC_092861.1:67863918-67989230 GCF_032062135.1 Pyxicephalus adspersus | reverse complement strand
CTGTAGTCTTCTTCATGGGTAAATAAGGCATCCCCCTGAAAATAAGCCCTAGAGCATATTTTGGCCTTCAAAAAAAAATAAGACAGTGTCTTATCATCGGGGAAACAGGGTATATATGTGTAATAGCAATATACAATCTTGTGGAGCATTTGTCATATTAGCGGAAAGTATAGCCTGACAAAGGCAGACTACTATAAAATGTTGCTTTATACAGCCCGTGAGATTCTAATTTAATGATAGTTTTTAGAGGATATCAATAAAATATATATGCTGACCTAGCCAAGCAAAACAAAGTACCAGATTTACCTAATTGTAGCCTGTGTCTGTTCCAACTCAATTTTTTACTTTACTTTACTTTTACTAATTTTATTTTTTAAGAACATACACACAGATAATACTCTCTGCCCCAACAAAACAATATTGGGCCTAGGAATTCGGCCACTTAGGAACTCAGCAATGAATATTGGAAGTAAGGGAACTAGGTCATATGCTCTACCACACTCAGAAGACTGGTTATTACATTTCTCTTTCAACAGACATACATACACACAACTTCTGGAAATGACACCAATGAACCACAAACCGGCCCACCAATGATAATAAAATATATACTATTAGCACCCCAAAATGCTATCCCTGTTCTTCCAACAGCCTTGCATGTTCCATTCTACTACTAACACATTGTGAATACAAAGGTTTACATATCTGTTACACCAACTATTCAGGCATTTTTATTATTCTTTTTAATGAAGACATGATTTTAAAAAAATTGATTGCTCTTTTTATGTTTTGGCAAACTGATCAAGCAGACAAACACTGTTCTTTTTACAGACGTGTCCATACTGCTGACCCATCCATGTCAGGATAAATCTCAGCTGAATAGGAGGAACTGGAAAGAACCTGGACTTTCTTTTTGCTATTAACAACTCCTATGAATTGAACTGCATTGAACTCTGCAGAGACTTCTAAATGTGCAGTTATTGCATTCACTCATGGGCACAAAATCCTCTGAAGTAAGTTTCCCATTTTATACAAAAAAATGTCTTTTTTTTGTAATGGAAGCCCTTTAGCATACAGAGGGTTGGAATTTCTCGCTTTCAGTTGAATATACTAAACATATAATAAAAGGTCAAATCTAAAAAAAGTAAGCCCAAGTCATGGTAGTAGAATGAGAAATTTTACTTTTACATACTATGCACTTTTTTAAAGACTGAAACTTGCACTGTCACCATGTCCTGGTTCCTTTTTAATATAAAATAACGTGTAGAACAGGAACGCACATTATTATAGCAAATGATACACTGAAATGTGGTTTTATTAGAGGAATATACATTTATTACAAGCTACCTAACCAACATCTTTAACAAAGAGTTGAGAAAAATAAGTCGATCTCAGCCATAAATAAATAACTGGGTGTACTAGCAGGGATAAAATAATCATGTAATGTCAGTGATCACTACATATCTGCAGGCATCCTTGAAAACAACAGCTATGAACTAATTTCTAGCCAAACAATCATGTGCAATCCCTTTTTTCCAACTTATAGTGTTACAAATAGGCAGTTGAAATATTGCAGATCTGTAATTTTGACTTTACTGTCCATCAGGACAGGATATAGTATTCTTCACAGAGAAAAACATGTAGAAAAATGACCTGATAAAACACAGCAGTTATGTGTTAAGGTTGTTACATGTGCATTTCAAAGAATCACATTCACTGTTTTTCAGTAAAACATTTATCCTGAGTTGTTGCCCAATGTTACAGTGCTTAGCACAGAGTCACTGCAAGTTGAACTGCCTCAATTAACACACATGTATTTATTTTATCAGATAAAACAGAACTGTTAGACTGGTAAACAAAGAAATGGAATATTGCATTAAAATGTTTACATTCAAGCTTAAAATGATCATATCTGTTATTGTACAAAACAGCATAAACACAAACAAGGGTCATTAAAAGCATTGGGGATTTTTTTTTGCTGCATGATTTGTGTTTCTGGGATGGCAGTAGAGTTTTTTCTTTTTCTACTACTACTTTGTTGAAAGGTGTATGTTCCTTTCCCATCCCAGAAAGTGTTGATTGCTATGATGTATGACCATTTAACCTCATAGTATTTTGGATAAAAAGGTAGAATATTAGCAGTTTATTGTACACTTAAAATTAAACATTTATGATCATTTATTTGTAACTAATTAAAAATGTTTGCTCTTCCCAACCCAGTGTAACAACAGAGTCAGTTTGAGAGTGCATGTAAACACTGGCTGTGTCAAAAGATGAAGTGACTGGTGTAGGAATTAGGCACCAGATCGGTGACCTTGTTTTACAATGGGGCTGTGTCTATTGACTGGTTACTGGAAAGAATGAGTAAGCACTTGGAAGTATGGAAGGTCTTCAACAAGGCAGACAACATGGGAAGCCCACTAGACATCATCAGTAAGTTAACATGACCTACATATTTAAAATGAGAACCTGGGGGTTAGCTCAGTAAGGGGACTTTTAAGGCCAACATTCCTTAACTCAACAAATTTGTATCAAAAAACGAAAACTTTATTGGATTTAATAAAAAAACATTTCCATTAAAACATATTTAAAAATATGCAACATATTGGAACAAGATAATTCTGCCTGTTCTTTCTTTGTGGGTATAACTTTGGGAAGTGGCCATAGGCTAATTAAGAGGTAGGCTGAACTTGAATCGATTTGATGACCTACATATTGCCTATGGAAAATATGGGGCTACCATTTCTGAACACCATCTGAAAATGCGGTATGGCTTGCCGATATGCTGATCCATGGCGATAAATATTTTAACGGGTTTTACCAGGAAAGTCTGAAATCTGCATTCATAGTTTATATCTGCATACTTGTTCTGGATTACGGAATTTGGGTAATAATTACAAAAGTTCATCAAACTTGCCACATCTAACGTCTTTAGGGTAAGAAGGTAGCAGTGACAGTCTTTGTTTCTCCCAGGAAATGTCTCTTTTAATATCAGCTAGTGAAAATGTCCACCACCTTTATTTACCATGATCCAAGTTGCTTTGTGTGAATCAATTATTTTCTACAAAATACAAAGCCTTACTTCTATCTGCATGTTGCTTTTTGCCTTATTTCTAAATGATTATTCCTAAATGACTTTTCCCAAAACTATTATAATATCCTTTAAATGTGGCTAATGCAACAGTGTTAGAATATATTTGGGGGTTTCCTTTAACTGTAGCTGATTTAGCTATGAAACCTAATAAGCTAACAGCAAACATGTCATTATTATCAAAGTGTCATATTCAAGTAGAAACCCCATTAATTATGCAATGGCAGTAAACACGTTGAAATCACTAGCCAACCTTAAATTATATCAATGTGTTACTCAGACGACTGTCAGGTTGGCAATATTTCTTCACAGATTATTCCTTCGCTTTCTTAACTGCCTGGAAATATCTTCTCTGCAATTTAGCTCTTTATATCACAAAGTAGGTATTATGCTAAAGACGTAGACTATTCACATTCTGGCGTCAGTACTGCTGTCCATAGCAACACTCATTAAAGGGTAAAATCTTTTCAAAAGGAGCCAAACGGTTGGCTACAAAGGATTTGTAAAAGGCAGATCTTGTAAAGCTATTAATGTAAGCATAAAAGAAAACTACTTCTAATTCTCAAGATCACAAAACAGCACAAAACCTGTGAAAAATAAAACTCGTATATAACAGAGATGCAACATATAATGCACTGTCAGTTATGTACAAGACAGAAGGCTGACTTATTATTGACCTATATAACTCACTAGAAAATAACTCTTTTGGAGACTGTCTTCTATATTATAAAATAAAGTAAGCACACAGTAATAAAATCTATTACAGTGCATGCTCATCGTTTTAAATTATATAGGAAATAGGCCTAAGGAACAATATTTGCAAGAATGTAGCATCATAGGTATAGCTTTATTGCAGAAGGAACTTGATATGTTTGTTCTGCAATAAAACAAACTTATCTGCCTATACATTTAGTTGCGCCTATGCTGCTGTGTATGATCCCAACATAGCTGGATGCCAAAAAGAAAGGAACTCCTGTGAACACGAACATGAGTTACATCATTCTGATCTGGCAAACCAAGAAGGCCAAAGACCTAAAACTGGAAAAAGAGCCAGGTTGAGATGTTTGCACCAGCAATGAAATGGGGAGAGGTGAGTTTAATTCAGCTTTAAATTAGTACTCTTATCTACTGCTTGTGGAGTTAAATAAACATATTTGTTGATCTCCTTATCATTGTGTAACAGACATGTGGTTAGTCGCCCACCTGACTGTACTATTAAATGATAAAATCAGTGACAAAATCAGTAAGTGATAAGGTGGCAATGTACTACACTTAACACCTTTAACAGATTAGACATTAGATTAGACTCTGAAAACACAAAAAACACTCTGAAAACACTGAATCACAAATTAATTAAAAATGGGGACATTTTTCATCAACATTTAATCAATTTTTCAATCTAACATTAATCAGCAAGACTCATTCTGTGCACTATTTTACAGGAGTGCTTCCTAACAACCACTAGTGAATGGGCAGTGCTCTCTGCCATTTACCATAACAATAAAGATCTTCCAGATGTTACTATAAATGGCAGAATGCACTCCATTGGCAGGTGGATGTTAGGGAGCCCTCCTGGCCAAATGTCAAATGTTTGAATGATGGGTGTAATCCAGATAAATGATTGATACAAAGAAGACCATTTATCTGGTTGTTCACCAATCGACTAGTTCGCCAGTGGTCCGCGAAAAAATTTTGGTGGTCGGCAGCTCTGGCCGGTGCTCCTTGTCCTGACCCCACTGGGGGAGGGGGGGCGCCTTGGCCAGAGCCACGGACCATGTCCCCCGTATGCATTGCAAGCTAAGGGAAGGTTGTGTCCAGAGACATAACCCCCACTCTCTCTTCACAGGCTCAGACCTGCGATCGATGAGAGCGTGGGCGGGTTCTGGTATAATGACATCGCTCTGGGGGAAGTTTCTTCACCTTTGAGAGACACACGGGTGCCTGCGCATCCCTATGAATCCCCAGAGTCCAAGAAATAAGTGGTCCGTGAACTAATTTGTGGTCAGTTTTACTGTCTTTTTATTTCCATCGTACCAACATATGCTAGACACAGTTATGAGACCTTGCTACATGACCAAGAACATGGGACCATAATACTGAACTATCATGGCTGGGATGTAGTTTAACTTTTAAATACAGATCTACAACATTGATGACCATGCCCTCAGGGTGACTCCTTGACATATACAGAGGTCACAAATTCTGCAAAGATGTAAGCAAACTATTTTTTTTAAAAAACAAATAGAGTATGCTTGGATTTATTCTGTTCAAAGATTTTCTATTTTTTAATAATAATGTATATGTTATTTTCAGCACTTAACTGGCAGCCAGCTCTTGTTGTTATCTTAATTAGAATGTTAATTCAGTTTCATTTAATAGGCTGCATATATTTATGTCCTGACTTCATTTATTAAAACAAAACTTCAGGAAAATAGGCTAACAGTTAATATATGAAAGCTGTTTTTCCTGCACAGAATGGCAGAGAATTTTTTTTTTCCAGGTTATCATTGCAGCTCTCTATGCCACTTGTTCATCTCCGGCTTTCTCACTGGACAATAAATCTGAATCATCACTATTATCTAATTAGCAGGCAGATGACATAGGAAGATGTAAAGTTAAATAAGGAAATAGCAGAGTGATTTTTCTGCCTATACAGCACAGAAAGTGATGTGCATCACAAAATCTAATGAACAGAATTACAAATCATTTGGAAAGCAAAACTAATATTAACTGTTAACATATTAGTGTATTAGTTTGAGTTTAGAAGCTTCCTTAGAATTGTGCTTGGAAAGAAAGTATTAGAGTATAGTTTATGTTTTACTACCATTCTTACATATCTTTGAGCATACCATGGACAGTTTCTGGGAGAGGCAGTTAGCCTAACTGCATGTTTTGGGAAGTGAAGGGGAAACTGGAGGAAATGCACACAAACCCAATGCAGAAATGCAGAAAATCCGAAATGCAGCAAATGGTAAAGAAGATGCATGTAAACAAGAAGTAGAAGCTGAAGAAGATCAACATCATTGAGATTCATAACAGGATGAAATACAGTGAAAGTAAGTTTTAAGTGTTTTTACAATAATTAATTTTTTAGTGAACCTAAACTCAAAAACAAAAAAACGGTGCCCCCTGATCACCCAGAGATGGCAGGATTCTGGACCTGCTGTGCATAAGTGCCAATTACGGAAGAAATTTACCATGCACCAACGAGTTTAGTTTAGTTTTAAATTGTTTCTTATATACAATTTTTTAAATGTCAAATATTTAGTGTTTACATCTACTTAAGTATATTTCCTCAAACATTTACTAAGGAAACCATGGATTTTGATGTTTTACAGACTTCTATTACAAAGCTACAAATGCTATTTTCCCAAAAGAGAAGCCAAGAATAATCAAGAATTACTTGATTATGTGTAGAAAAATAATCATTTTCTTAGTAATAAATTATACAAACAAGGCCAGCAAATAACTGCAGAATGTATGGTATCAAGTATTTCATGAGGACATACAAATATATAGCTTGATAGTGCTTTTAAATCTAATATATTTGTTGAAACTAACTCCCACATTTGTAAATGTTGCTGCTACTTCCAGCACATTTGCACTGTTCTTTACTGTGTTTGACCAGCATAGCTGCAACTGATCAGGTTTAAGTATGTCTGCTATGGTTTTAATCCATCATTAAGAAAAAAAATAATGGCCTGTAAATCCTGTTTGTACTTATAAATCGGACCCATTTCCTCTAAAGTATCACCTATTGAAAGACAGAGAGAAGCCTTCTTGAAAAGCTAATGAGGCAAAAAGCCAGCTGCTTCTTCTGTTATCGCATTGTGCATTATGTAAGTTTTATACCATGACTTGAATCTTGGAAACTTTATATTTATACATTTAACACTGTTTTTTTGTATGTTTTATTGCATCCACTGGGCAAATATTAAAAAAACGAGTAAGGTTTAGTATCCAGTGACTGCAGGCAGAGATGCAGTGAAATCTTGGCATGCATTGGATTATGTTAAAAATGACACAATGCGCTCAATCAGGATGGTCAAATCATAATGCCTTGTTTTAATTCCAACACAGCAAGCTGTGCATAGGGGCTAGTTGTTGAACAGGTTAATGAACTTGTAATGAAGTAGGTTAATTTAAAAAATTTGGTATATGTCTAACAGTTCTGCACAATTACCTTACCCATGCAAAAAAAAAAAAGATAGATACATTGTAAAACTAATATACTCTTTATGTCAATAACTACATTGAAATACATTTTTGTAGGGGCTTTGTTCTCTGTTTGAAGCAAAGGACAATATAATTTCTCTACTTGCAAAGAAACTGCCATGGTCTTATATATCACTTTTCCAAGATTCTGTATACGGAGTATTCTACTAGTGTCATTGAATTTGAGAGGTGCATGACGTCCTCTAGTCTTCTATAATAATAAAAGCAGCAATTTTCAAGAACATTTCTTTAAAAAAAATACTTCAAAGGTTTTGTGATATTGATTTTATAGAACTTCATTCTGTCATTAAATGAAGACATCTAGGCAAGAAAAGTGTATGTATTAACATTTATCGGAAATAAATAATGTAGAAGTTAATGGAGTAATGTTCAATATAATAACTGTAGAAATGGAATTTGGATATCAGATATATGCAGAAATCATCTTCTAAACAGCCCTCCAAGCTTCTCTCTCTTGCAAACATTTTAATTAATTTAAATTAATCACAAGTATTTCAACAATCAAACATTGCCCCACATAGGAAGGTACTGTTTTGAAGATTTGTAGGGTCCACATTTTACTGTTTGAAAAATGTAACAATACCTAAGAAATGCATCAACCCTGCCAATATGATCTTTGTTTCAGCATCCAATACTTGAACAGAAAGTAGTTAAGTGATATTGGCTGCACCCTAGAATTACCTCCACTGACCTGCTGGAGAATAGAGCTATAATTTTCAAAGGTAGTACCCTACACTAAATTAGGAGATCTAAGAGCAGCACATATAGTTCCTTGTCGCAAATAGTAAGATAATAATGGAGCAGTTTGTAAGTGACAAGCCTGCAGGGGATTAAAGTATAGTACTTGATAATATAAAGGCACAACATGTCAACCAATAAACAGTAAACAATGGTTACAATAAGTAGGCAATAATTGGGAAATCATTACAATACATGGATGACAAACATGCAGTTGTTAAATACATTGGTAAGGTACAGACATACTTCCCAATGCTAAAAATGGGCCATGGGTCTTCAAAATAATAATGAAGAAACAAATTGGCAATCATTATAAAATAAATTCAACAAATAAATAGTTGTTAAAATTCATAGCCAATGCATGTTGCAAAAAGAAATCAATGCAGAAGCACCAATACATGGGAAACAAATAAGCAGTATTAAAATACACTGGCAACCATTTCAATTATTTGTAGGCAACAAACAGTAAACCCTTATACAACTCAAACAAAAGGCAATTTGCAGACAACACAGGGGCAGCCAACAAACTGGTAATTCCGAAAATAGGAAGACAATGACATCGCAGGAGACCATTCTTCTGAAATATTTAAAGCAAGATTAACAGGAGAGGCTTTGAGAGTCAAAAATGATGTGCCTGGAAACATCTGAGCAGTAAATTGCCATGATTCTATATAATCTGCAATGCTACATTAATCAAGTTTTGAATAATATTATTAGTATCAAGCATAAAAACTGGAAGATCAACTAACACTGTTTTAACAATATTCTTCCTATTAGCTGCACAGCTCAAAAATATAAAAAAAGAGAAAGGAAATTTGTTAAAAAAGTAAGGGTAATTTTTCCTTTAAAATTCTTAAATTTCAGATATCTGTCTCAGTATACACTGAAAGGCAAAAGCTGATAAGACTGTTTCAGATTTTGGCAGAAATGAATGTGGTTTGTAGAGCTATTCTTCTTTATGGATCATCCTCTGATTAAGGTTTTATCTGTAATTGCTTTTTATAACAGACAATCTGCTAGATCTGGTAAATACCTCTTTCTTAGCTTGTTTGAATAGACCTGAAATGATAGCGTCTCTGGAACTCAGAGTTTGGTAATGTAGCATGCCTAGTGTATAATGATATCTATCAGTAGTACAGCTTTAGAAATGTCAGTAGCAGATTTTTAATCACTTATCACTTTTAAAAACTCGTACTGGAAAAGGGAATGGAATTAAAATGTGTAAGGAGAAAAAAACATTACAGTATAAGTGTATGTGTGTGTACACATGCTCAATTACTGTCATTGGAAACTATCTTTCACAATCGTTTCCAGAGATAAAACAAATTGTAGGATGTATGAACGAGTGCTGTACATACAACGCCATTTTGTTCTATGGAGAGGGGAAGGGGCAGAATGAGTGAGCGGCACTGTGCTATATTAACTCTTTAATTAATAATAATAACAAACGCAAAGTCATTTTCAAGGTATTATATAAAGAGTATGTTTGAACCAAAGCATGTTAATCAACACCAAAAACCCTTAAAGTGAACTCGTCATCAATGGGAATTTGTAATATTCTGAAATTTCATTCTTGAATTTTTATAATAGTGTAGTCTTACCACCAGATAAGACAAGATAGCAGATAATTAGAATTATAAAACTAAAGAGAGCTAGTAAACATGCTTTTCTTTAAACAGAACCATTCAACAACATGTATTCTTATATATAAAAAAAAAATCACTTTTTGTTGTTTTTGTGTTATCTCTTTGAGAATACCTATTTACTTATTATTTATATTTATATGCATTCCCTGTCACATGTGTCAGTATAAAAGCCTAACCATGATAGTTGCTATCAAATAACAAAGACGCTGTCAGGATAAAAGGATAAAAAAAAAAAATAGACCAAGCGAATATCTGCACAAAAACATAAAATGGAAAAGCGATATAATACCTTTATAATTAAGATATGCATTCCAATAAATGCATTTTCTTCTCTTTTCTGAGTTTACCTTCATCTGAACCATTGTTTCATAAAAGGAGCAACCAAACCATTCTTGTTTTTTAATTATTGCACTAATTTTGAGATTTATGTGTGTTTATGAGACTCAGTAATTAAAACATAGTTTGTGGGTACAAGGGCTGTAGTATGTGTGTGCTATGTAGTCAGTGAGTAGGTTTGGGTTCCCCTTCCCCCTTTAATGCCTCTCCCATTTTAAGGGATCATGGACACTATGCTGTGAATAAAGCTTGTAAAGACATAATAATTGTGGGATTTTATTTTGGCTTTAAAGGAACTGGTACTATTTTAAATCAAGGTCTTTGGCAAGATGTGTCAAATTTGTCCAGGACACAAAACCTATTATGTGAATTTTCCTTTTATAATCATGATTATCTGTAGCCTTCTAATATAGAACCAATCAAATTGTAGTTCATTTGACAAAACTTTTCACAATTTTGTAGAAAACAGCTAAAGGCATTTGAAACTGAAAGTATAGATAGAGCTGGGATTTTTATCTTCAATATCTGCTAACGAGGATTCAATTAATAACAGGAGTTACAATAGCTTTTGACAATGGAAATGAACAAGTCCCTAAACAAATAGGCAGAAAAAATACACTTTTGTGACACACATGTTTTGGTAAAATACATACTTCTGTTCTATTCTTTAAAATTGAAATCATTCCTCATCATCAAACACTCTAATACAAGCACCTGTCAACTACATTTCCAAACAGTGTAGGCCATGAAAATTAGTAATGGACATAAGTAAGCACTAAATGGTAATCAACCTAAATGAAAACATGAAAAAACACTAAAAACTACAGTAAAAGTGGAAAGCAAAGTTCAATTTCCCACTAGTTCCTTTTACCAAATGTTCTATTCTCTAACTTCTATATTCCACAAATGTTGCATTTCTGTAAGGTTCTAAAACAGAGGAGTTGGGGCAATGATTTGTGGTAAGAAGTACTTACGTGGATCTCTAGACCAGCCTTTCTCAACCTTTTTAGCCTGTTAAACCTTAAAATAACTTCCAGGTCTACAGAGAACCCCTTCTAAAATAATATATATCCACAGCTCACAGTATGTTAGTGTGATGGTCAGTGGAAAGAATTCCTCATACAAAGCTGGCCAGTGGAAAAAATGTCACTCACTGGCTAAAGATAGCCAAAAAGATAATCGGTATCAGTTAAAAAGACCTGAGAAGCACAAATTGTTCATTGTTCAAGGAACCTATCATACTCTAGAGCAGAGGTAGGCAAACGCCGGCCTTTAGGCCAGATACCGCCTGGCCAGTAGTCCGTTCCAGCCTAATGACCCCCACCCCCCCCGGTCGCTCTGGCCTAAACCGGGTTGGCAAGGGGATACTCCCTCTCCTCTGTATGCATTGTGGAGGAGAGGGAATTCCTTTCAGGGGCATTCCTTATCCTCCATATGCATTGTGGAGGAGAGGGATTTCCCTTCAGGGGTGTTCCTGGTGGGGGGCCGAGCCATCAGCACGGGACTCGAGAGAGAGTCCGGCCCAGTGTGCCTTCTTGACCTCCTAAAATGGCCTAGAAGCCAAAAAAGTTTGCGGACCCCTGCTCTAGAGGTACACTAGGGATCCATGGAACCATGGTTAGGAAACACTTCTCTAGACCGAAAGTATTTTTTTTTGTTTATTTAGAGCTACGTGTATGCTTGCCATGTTTTTCTTATGATCGTTATTTGATGTTTCCATACTTTAATTCTGTTTTAAAGGAAAAAAGGTGGACAACCAAACTATTGATCTGATTATTTTTTCTATTTTAATGTACTTTGTAGGTTGTTAATTCAATCAATGTTCATTATTTTTAAAAGTATCCTTATTTTAGAGCATTTTCCATGGCTGAAACTTTTGCACATCAATATATAATATATAGTATCACTCTAGCTTAACTAAAAGCTGAATACTTACCTTGCACTATGTTACCCCTACCTTAGCCCATCCTGCTTGACCACAGATGAATTTGAGGCCACTAAATTAGCAACATCTAAGAATATATATTTTAGTATAAATCAAAAACGTATATATTTTACTTTTCACAGGTCTTCAGAACTGCTATTTTTCTTCTACAAAACACTTAAAATCAGTAATTAGCTGATATATTTAACTTTTTGTTTTTAGGCATTTTACATTTCCAGGTGTTGTTTTGACAGTTAAAAAAAAATTAAACTAATCAAACAAACTTTCATGCCATAATTTCAAATTTCAGAAGTTATAAATAGAAAACCACAAATTAGAATGCAATTATATTGCCCTTTTTAAAATGCACTGTGTTATTCTCATTGTAAACTTCACCACAAAAAGTTCACAACCTCTGGGAATTTGGTGAAGCAGAAAGACAGTTTTTTTTGCCCCTTATTTCAATACTTAACACACAGCATAACAGAAAAATAGGTTATATTAAAATGAAAATGTTCAGAGACACTAAGGGGCTCATCTGTATTGAAGACTGGATATAGCTACCTGCTCTCAGGTACGCACAGCTGAGCTTTGTAAAATGTGGCCCATCTCAGTCATAAAAATTAGTCCACAGTGTATAGACAGCATACTCTCAACTTATTCCTTCTGTTCACTGGAGCAGAATGAGCTTTGTAATTGGAGTAGGTAGGTAGTAGATAGGTAATGTAATTTTTACAAGTCACATGACCAGGCCCTTCTTTAGTGTTTTTGTTATTTAGTTTTGTTGCTCTCCATTAGCCTCCCCCAACAATGGTGGGGTGCAGAGAACATTTGTAAAAACAAAAAAAAAATCACTGATGTGATTTGCCATGTAACTGTTTAAAAAAAAGCCCCTAGAGGCATTTTTTTTTACCTGTGTTTTGTGGGGCAAGATCTTTGCTACTGTCTGTATTCGTGTTGGAATGATTCACTCTCCCTTCCTGGTCCCAAAACAACAGGAAGTAAAAATTGTTGTTTTGTTTCCTTTGAGGCCTTATTACCAGTTCTTTTTTTCATCCCAAGTGAAAAAAGTTGAGATCCAACACAGGGCCAAAAAATGACATGAATAAAATGAAATCTTTTGAACTGAGGCACAGACAATACAATAAACATTATGAATTATAATGCTAACAATTCTCTAAATTCTCTAAATTATCTCAAAATAGCGGCGGGAAAGAAAAAAATATATACCTTGCGCTTCAGTATGGCTTTCTACGTGTATTCCACTGTTTTTTATTTTTTTTTCAGCCATCACACAGTTTTACATGTGACTTTTATTTTTATTATTTCATTTGGAAAATGTTGAGTGAAACATTACCTTGATTTACAACAATCCATCTTCTGTCCAAGCTCTGTCATTTTGCTGGCAGTAAGAAAGGTCATAATAAAATGTTCAAAATAAATGTGCATAATAATGTTGCCAGTATGTGTGCAGCTTGCCTGTGATTATATTGATCACATTTTTCGTACTATATGGCTATGGTTTCACCTATAATTTAAAAAAATCATTGGTGATGATGAGTATTAATACTGAGGGGGAAAAAACTCTTTAGAAAAGAAAGACAGCTGATTATAATAACATAATTATAATAATTATAGGATTATAGAAAGAACTGTCTACCTGTCTAACTAAAATATTAGTTGAGAAATAAGGAAACTGACTACATTCAAAGATCGAAACAACCACAGCCTTTGTTATTGGCTAAATAAATGAATAAAAAAAACAAACCCTTCCTTGTCGCTTCCTTATTAGACTTCGCATGTTACCTATGCTTTTTCCAAAAAGACATTGGATTCTTACCTGGCCATAGCAGGAAATGGACAGTCACCATGTGGTTCTCTGGTAAGTACATGTGTTGGCAATGAAAAAAGAGAGGGAAGGAGACAGAAAAGAAATGAAAAGGAGCAGCAGCCAATGCAGCAACCCCCTTTAGCTGGCATAATCCCAATTTTGGGGCATTTGCATCTGCTCCCTTTCCCAATATGAATTATAACATAATGATAAAATTATTCCAAACTTGAATTAAATTATAATTTTGAGCTATGACTATTACTTAGATAGCATTTGCCATTTAAAATGTAGCTTTTTTAGAGGATCTATGAGTAAAATCAAAATGCTCCTCTATCCATAATACAAGGGGTTCCTAAACTTCTCAATCCAAGAGCCTAAAAGAAAATTAATATTGTACTGGGCCCCATGATCAGTTGGTGACCCATTGCAAACAGACAGGACCCAATATGAGTGGATGTGATGACTCCACTATGAATATGTGTTTGTTTTCTACCTGTGTCCCAATAAAAAGATTTTCCATTGCAACCTGTCAAAAAATAAAACTCCATAATAGTGGCACATGCTCTCCATTGGATGCAATAACATATTGCTGACTAAGCAAAGTAAGAACAGTTATCTGTCAAGGTAATGATCAGTGTACAGTGATGTATATACCTACGTTTTATATTTTGGTGGTACTTCATAAGAGATTTTAGTTGTTTTTTTAGCAAAGTAAACACAATGTTTTGAAGATGACTAAAACAAAATGACAAATTGTGTTTTGAAAGACACTGTGTACTGGATATGAGTCTCCCATGTGAATAGGAGAACATGAAGCCCACACGCATGCTGTGTTATCAACAGCAATTAGGACATCTCATACTTTCCAAGTTGGAACTGGGAAATCCAGCCCACTTGCTTTCTAGTCTGTGTTTTGCACTTTCTAATACTTGGTTCACAAGATCCTTTAAGGCTTAAAATATTAAGTAAAATGTAAATAAAAAATTATATTCGATTTTTGCCATATACCATTATACATTGTTTGGACTAATTTGCCTGTGTTGTGACTTTTCACACATATACTGTTCTACCTGGGTTCCCCATGGTCAATGGGACCTTTTTTTAGTTGGGAGAAGGTTTTTTGCTGCATAAGAGTCTTCACTGAATCTCCATTATCTATGAATTACTAACAATTTTGATCCAATGGCCCTGATTTATTAAAGTTCTCCAAGGCTGGAGAGAATACACTTTCATCAGTGATACAGGGTGATTCAGCAAACCTGGAATGGATCTGGTCAAGGATTGAAAACAAATAGCTAACAAATAGCTTGACTTTTAGGAAATCCATTGCATGTTTGCTGGATTACCCAGCTTCACTGGTGAAAGTGTATTCTCTCCAGCCTTGGAGAACTTTAATAAATCAGGGCCAATGTGTCAGAATACACTGTTTAATAAATAAAGATGTAACTGATGTTACATTTCAGGATCTGAAGGCCTTGATCAGAGATATTTCGTTAATTAGAATTTGCCATAAATCAATGTTGATGCTCTGAATCAACTTTGACTAATTTTTAAATGTCTGATGGCTTGCTGAAGAATGGCAGATACTCTAATAGAAAATTTCCAATCTATTGTCTTGCATACAAACACAGTCTTTGTATGGACCTAATTTCCTAGTTTTTAACAATTTACGGACTGTCAATGTTTGTCAAAGTAGCTCTTCTCCTTTCTTCAGGCCATGCATCACTCAGCTCAGATTTGATTAAGTATACCTCTTCATAAGATTAAATCAATTTCACATGAAAACCAAAACAAAAACATTATCTTGTAGTGTTCTGAGCTGCATTTTTTTTTTACTTTTTAACACTTAAAAACAGCAAACACTCCATGTACACAGCCACGTTTGAAAGGGCTGTGTGTTAACCATTTAGAATGAAGGTGAAGTTAGAAAGAATATCCTGGGAAGTAGTAAAGGCTGCAAGGTCTAGCTAATATTGATAAAGCAGTATAGCAAAATAGATGGTTTGCACATATTCTAACTTTTAACAATATAGATGATATAGTGATATTCCAAAACTTGTGATAGGGGTTTGAAAATTCACCAACATAGATGAATCTACCTTTTAATACAGCCTTTTTCTACCTTTTTAACATGGGAGAACCCTTAAAATAACTTTCAAGTCTTCAGGGAAGCTCTGCTTTAATTACTATATCCACATCTCACAGTACAATAGTGTGGTGGTCAATGGGAAGAATTCCTCTTATGTGAGAGTGATTTCCCACACTGACTTTTCTTAGGATGTTTTACCTAGAAGGATTTGGGAAAAGCTAGAAAAGATAAATATAACTTTATATTTTTATCTTTAAAAAGCTGACATAGTATTCCCCTAATATGAAATGTAGACAATATATGTAATGCAAATATGAATAGAGATACCATGTGTCTTTTAAAATAACATGCTCATAAAGTTATTCAACAATCCCTTTAAGAACATTAGCAGGACCAGCCTTCATCTGATCAAAATTGCCATATCCTTTGAGGACTGCCTGTCTAGGAATCTGCAGTGTACTTGAGGTTTTCCAGCTTAGTCTGGACTTCTCCCAGCGGTGTCAGCAATAACCCTGCCCTAAAAACAGTCTGCAGTAGTCAATCATAACAAAACGTCACTTCTCTATTATTTTATATAGATAATATTTGAATTAAATGATTTTATATGAAAAAGTCTCTTTTAGTTTTGCTGCTGTCCACGCTGCAGAGGTGCTGAATAGCAGGGCGCTCATCAGTCAATGCCAATAGAAATAATGCCCCCTTGATATCATCATCATGTAAGGCTGCAATAAGACCTGGGTAATGTAGTTTTCAGAAGACATGCATGCTTTACATAATGTAGGAGCAAATGCACACCCTGAAAGCACTAACAGAAAGGAGAAGGTGACGGTGGCAGTCCAAACAGAAATTTAGTTGCAAGCAGCATGTTTAACTTAAGAAAGGATATTTATATTATCAGTGGTAAGTGATTTTTGGTATAAAGTATAGTGATGATTTTGATTTGAGATTCCATTTTTCTTTTACACCCCTAACCCCCTTTCAGTCTTTGCATCCCCCACTATATCCTGGTAGTCAATGACCCTGCATTCTGTTATAAGTAGTAGCATATCTATGGGTAGTATCAGAGGTGATATCATGCGGAGTGCTATGCCATAGTTAGCATAGGTTTATGGTTATTGTTTAAAAAGAGTGACCTTTAATTATCAGATTTTCTAAAATTAGCCTGGAAGTCTTTAACAATGATACACCACCGACATGCAGCTTATTTCGCGTGATATAAATATAAGTTAAAAGGTACAATTTCAACTGAATCACCATATTTCAGGATCATGAAATGGTCCACAAGAACCTTCTGAGGATTATAGAAAAATGAATATTTTCTAACATGACACTTTTAGTACAGCTGGTCCTAGGACATTTTTACTGTTAAAATATATATTTTTACTAAGGGCTAAAAGGAAAAGGAACACAGTTTTATTAGATGGGATACAGTTCTAAGCACCACAAATAGAATACATCTGATCCCTATAGTCAGAAAAGCAGTAGAGACAGTCTCTGCACAATGACATGACATAAAGTAATGTCAGAAAAGCTTACTTTTGCTTAGATGTTACCCTTTTAGGAAACAACTTACTGCAAGGCAAATTGGTTCACCTTAAGCCTCATTTAACTCAGTCTCAGTCTAAATTGCTTAGGGATGTATTTAGTGGCTTTCATCCTACATACAACTGATTGGTAGTATTGTTATAATACTTCTGGGATGTTTATAGCAAATAAAAAAAATTATGTACTTACACAGTAGCAAGATTTGCAGAGTTATGCTTGGAACTGATACAGAAAAACACTTTGGAAAGATTTTCCCTCTCTCTCTCTATGCTGGGCCGCTGTATGAGGATGAATATGCTGAACAAGCTTGCAAAGGGCTCATTGACACCCCAAGTATACTTAAAATCAAGTAGTAGAGCTCCACTAGACCTTAGACTATATTCTTCAATAGAAAAAGCTTCACTATTCTGCATACCAAAAAAACAATTGTCCCATCTGCGACCTTCTAATCTTACCCATGCTACAGATGTTAGATTTTTGTCACCTGAAATGTAGTTTAATGATCGCTAAACAGCAGACCAGTAATGGCCAATATGGTTTACTATAGGGCAGATGCACCAGAGCCTAATAAATTATGCCTAATAAACCCAAACCTGAAAACATGTAGCTACTGACAGGATTGTGGAGTTGATCTGAGCTGGACATTGCAACAGAATAGCATATATTGTTCTTGGGTTTACGATATATTATTGGTACATGGTGTCTTGTAAACCAGTAAGGGCTTGTAATATGCAAATACAATATGCTTACACAGCTTACATTTAGAACCATTTGGTACACTTCAAAGGTTATTCAAGTTGTTTTTTCACTTCTTTTGATTGGTATTGGTGAAAAGAAGTTTGCTACAAAACAAAAATCTCAGTAATAAGCTAAAAAAAAATGAAGGAACCCTTAAGAAAAATCAGTAAGGCTGTACTAAACTTTAGTGCCTTTAGTTTCCGCATCATATATCAGCCCTGATTTGTTAGGGCAGCAGATAAGTGTAATAGAAATCAGACAGAAAATGTTAATTAGGCAACAAGAGCTCATAATTGCACACCTTTTCATTACACTATAGATTCAGTTTTCATGTGGGCTGATGTTATCTTGGGAAAATTATAATGCATAAAAAGTCAATAATTTTCTGAAAAGCTTGTAAAAAGAGCATAAATCACTCCCAATAAGTCATGCCTTTTAATGCTTACTTGCCATCTGATTAACACACAGCCTACTTTGTTAATTGAAATGAGAGTTTTTATTCATCTGCAAAGCAATCACAAGGCAACTAAATGAAATGCCTTTTCTCAACTCTGGTGTAATTTATCAATATTTAGCAATGTGCTGGTAAAGCTACCCAAGCTAACTATGCAGTTCACTATGACAGAAAAACTGCGTCGGGCCACTATAAAAGACTCACTCCAAATGAAAGCCATTACAGCACTTTAATTAGTGAGAAACATATATTTGTTTTTGTTGGCCTTATGTTCAAACATCAGGTAATATACCTGTTATTTTATATATCTGTAAAGCCCTGCTGAATGTTCAGAACTTCAGTCATTTTCACCACAGGTAGATGCCATGTAAACAGCCAATAACCCAACTAATTACTAATAGGAAGAAAATAAACTGCTATCACCCTTAACAGCTTCTACCACTTGGTGCTTTGTTTTTATGATTCTAAATCGAATATGACTATAATGACTCAAAAAGTGAGATCTGGCACAAAAGCAAATACTTACCAGCAGGCTCTTCATAAGACAAACAAAATAATGTTATCTTAAAATAGAGGGACTTCATATATTTTTAATGCAGGGCAATGTGCAGTCAGTTATTTAGTATATGAAACAAAATAATATTAGAAGCTACTTAAAATATGAACATGTGTGTTCTATTGTTTAAAAACACCATCTTTAATTTTTTTTTTTTTTAAATACCACAATAGTTATGTGAGGAGATTATGTATGAATAACCAAATAATTGCTTATTGGTTATTGGTTATTTGTGATCTTCCAGGAAATCTTTCACGAGAGTAATGTACTGGTTAATAGACCCAATGGCTGCAGAATTTAATTTCGGTTTAAAAGCAACACAAGATGCTGAGAAAGTATTTATATGCTTGGAAGGGAAAGATTCATTAAAGTGTGATTGCTGCGATTACACTAAGATTACACATTATGTGCCATTGACTTGAAAGGCAGTTAAAAGGGCAATTGCAGCATTTACTATTTAATGAATTTCACACACAGATGTTAAAGAGATGTTTAACTATTCCGGAGCTTCTTTTGTAGTGTTTTTTGCATTACTTATTCATGAGAT
The DNA here is from genome assembly GCF_032062135.1 of Pyxicephalus adspersus. Taxonomy (NCBI): domain Eukaryota; kingdom Metazoa; phylum Chordata; class Amphibia; order Anura; family Pyxicephalidae; genus Pyxicephalus; species Pyxicephalus adspersus. The sequence continues at coordinate 67,969,499 of NC_092861.1, read as the reverse complement.
GTTACTTGTTGTGGGTCAAGTGATGTTCAGCCTGTAGTAGACAATATCCCTTTCTTATCAGCAAAATGTTAATCAGCTTCCTGCAAGATGTACAAAATATACCTATATGATTGCATTGTACTTGGTAAAGCAAATTGGGTAGAAATACAGAAACATGAGAAATACAATATACATTATACACAAGATTTAAAGTAATTTTATCAGGGACAACATATAATGTTTTGAATGGTGAATCTGGTCTTACGTATAAAATTGTCTAATTGATCTAATGTAAAAAGAAAAAGAGAAGCAAACATTTTGGATAAATGTGGGAAACAGTTAATAACAGACCCCATAGTGATTTATTTATATAATGTGTATTTATAGGAAAGGCTCAAGGTTAAATACATTTTTGGTTTTGTTGCATATCTGTTGCGATATAAATTTTCTGTATGCTTACCATTTGAATATAAACTATTACTGTATTACTGTTCTGTCTGATTAGCAATAAAAATTCAAGAGCAGTTACTGACTTTTAGCAACAGTCAAAATTTGCATGAGTAACAGCATTGTTTAGTCTGCTTAATGAGCACATTTTGGGGAATGAAGAGTTAACATATGATGCAGAAGATTATGAGGGATCTATATTTACATTCTCAGGCAATCAAAAAGTTCACTTTAGAATGTAAATTAGCTGATTTACTAAACAAGACAACCAGAATAATGTGGTGTCTGTGTACACTCTGCTTTAAAAATGCTAAAAATAGTGAGAGCTACCCTGAGTCTACCCCACTGCTTACAGATATGTGATCCTGAGGAGGATTGGCTACTAAATATTTCAAATTTTTTGAATATATAATATAATATTATGTTCAGAAGCGGGAGTTTTTTTAATCCCTATTGGGGTTATAATTACTGGCATGTTTTAACATAGAATTGTTTAGTGGTGTTTATTCCTAAATAGCTTGATTAGGCAGATTATTCAATATTTGATTTTAAAAGAGAGTTAAAACATAATTTCTTCCCATTCCCCAACAAATCAAGAAACACATAACTTGCAGGTGATTGTCACTTAGATAGGTACCTTGTTCCAGTTCTTAAAAAAAGAAAAGTACAAGCTTATATAAAGAAACCTTATAATGTTTTGGCAGAGCCTGTATTGTCATGTAATGCTAAACTTGTACTTAGCATGCTACAGAAATCCATAGGAGGCTTTTTCTTTCAGAATTATATAAATAGCGGTACTAAAAACACATGGGGCTTTTGGTACTTTTATATTTACTTGCTAATTCTTCATACAATTTTTAAGTAGTTTATGACTGCAAAGTTTGCAAAAGTAGTTTGCAAAATAAAAATATTTGGCTACCTCTATATATTTCCTATTAAAATTGATTTGGTCTCCCAATTTCTCTTTTACGCACATAAAGATATTTTGCGCTGTACACCATCTGGTGCCCATGTAGGTTTTCTTTGATTTCTATTTAAAATTACATAGCTGGTTTTGCAGGGCTAAGTGCTTGCACTGAAGGACTAGAACTGGAGCCAAAAAAAATATGCTGACAACTTTCTTTGTGTATGCAGCCTGGATTACCCAGTGACCAGCTGGTCCTGGAATTGAAATATCAATGTAAATGCATCAAGGATTAATATTTCATTAAATTGTATTTGTGCACAGTAGACATGTTTTGGTATGTAAAAAAAAGAACAATAACCAATCCCTATGTTAGGGTAACTTAATTTTAGGCAAGACAATGTTCATTTTCATTAAATAAGTCCAATTGCCCAATTTTCTTGCCCTACCTCCCTGATCTTTATTGTGGGTTTTCCTCCCTCATTCCTAAAACATATTGCCAAGTTAAAATCGCTTTCCCCACAACTGACTTCACACTATGGCAGGGACATTAACATGTTGCAGATACTTATTATACATAATAATAATGTAATTTTAATGGCTATGAGTCAACGTACTCTAGCCCCAAAAATGATTTTCATGTATGAATATGTATTTTCCCAATGCAAACCTAGAGAATCTATATGTCACAATTTAGGGTTAATCTAGTCAATTTTGGAGATATCTAAAAATGTACATAATATTTTAAATATATATTTTCTATAAAATAGATACATATATCTGATCATTGTTCTAAACTAATCTCCCCCTTTACTAACTAGGTAGTTCATGTCATGTTATGGGTATGTATATTTTAAATTGTTGCGAGTTGTTGCTGTAGCCTGCTTAGCTCCATGTGATCCATAAATTGATTGGGCATATACAGACATATGCTTAAAAAACAATGTAGGGACAGAGTCATGGGGAGGAAGAAATATTTACCTTTCCTGTATCATCAAATGTATACTTCTGGTTACCTATGTCTGATGAAAAGAAGGTGATCAGCCATTTTGAACTCTGATCTTTACTTTCAGAAAATATCACATGGCTCTAAACCTGGGCACTACAGAAAACTGGAACAATATTATCTCCTATTATCTGCATACACAATATTAAGTCTAGGAAAGGTATTTTAGCCCCTCTGATTGATTAGAGCTCTACATTATTATATGTGCTATTGTACTATGTTTAGTAATGAAAATGTTGGTCACACTGGTCAATTTCTTATTTTTATGCTTACCAAATAGTCTTTTTCCAAACATCCTGAATTCATGCATTTTCTAGCTCCTATCTAAACTGCTGTTCGGTGGTACTTTAGCACATTTTGGAAATACTACCCGACATTTAATTTGTTCCAAGAGGTTAGCTGCATTACAGACCTAAGGGCTGCTGTACATAAGCTATACAGCGAGGCTTCTATGAATTTGGTGTCATAGAAGACTTTATTGATGCACTGTACCCGAGGCAATATGTTCAATTGAACTTCACAGCACTATTATACAGAAGGCCAATTATTTCTTTTGCTTTACCATTCCTAAATATTAAAAAAAAGGTGATGTTCATGTTATGCATACTATGTTCTTTAAGCTTTTAAATGTGTAAACCACTATGTTTTTTTTACTATGCTATTATTACATAAAGCTAAAAAAAAAATTAGAAAAAGAGAAAGAAAAATTAAATTAAAAACAAATGTCATATAGAACCTTACATGTCAGTACATGGAAAATGCAACATTTTTCAAAATCGATACTGTATAAAAAATATTCTGTAAATACTGGTAGCTGACTCTCCATTCTGACTAACCCCTCCATCTTGGTTTTTGTTGGAAATACTTGTCTATCATTAGTAACACATGTATGTCACTCTTACTGGACATGATCACAGCCAATTTCCAGCAGCACACTGCACATACTACCAACAGCTCACCCACAAAAAATCTTAGACTATGTACACATGATCGTTTGTCTTGGGTAAGACTCTGAGTGTACAGAGATCGGCACAGATCCATGGAAGACAGATGTGGAAGGCCATTATACAAGTCAAGCGAGGTGAGCACATTGGGGTACCTAACTCGCTCATCCTCCCCACTCCCCTCCCCATTGAACAGAACGGCACTGTGCATTTCGTTCACCTGCCACTGGAAGCGAACATAAAATATTCTTCCTCCAATCAGCAATCCTAAAAGGTATGGTGGGTGTAGACATTTTATAGGACCCAAGGTGCAACTTCTAGCCAATAGCAAGTCAAGATCTGCTTCATAAATAAAGACCATCAGATACCTTTGCAGTAATGTTCAGAACGTATGCATTGAGCAAAAAGTTTATGATATTGCCATCCAGCATTATCAATAAAAACTGCAAGAGAAGTGAATGATTCAGTGTTTACTGTGTAATATGGCTTTCATGCCTAATGTGCAGGTCACTTGGAAAGATTACATATAGTCCCAGAAAGGGTAAGTGTGTATGGCAAAAGGGCAAATACCTTAGAAGCCACAACTTGGAAATACTTTAGAAGCCACAACAGTGAAAATATTGTAGGAACAAAGTGAATGAAATAGGCAAATAACTGGAACTAGACACAGAGAATATATTTCTAATGTTCCCATGTTACAGTTGCAACACGCCAATCAAAAAAAGCCAAATCTGGAAAAGGACTGGATTAAGATCTTGGTTTTACAGAGAAGCAAGCAGAAATTAGTTTACCTCTGCTTTAAGTGTAGACTTTAGATCTATTTTGCACTCATGTGGCAAAATAACTCATTTTCCTATATTGAAGAGCCTACTTTCCCATCATGTTTCAATAGAAGGGGATTCAATTTTCAAGATCACTCCTTAAGCTGAAATCCAGGCTAATCAAATACTACCTAAGTGCAAAAGTCATATTATTGGTTCACTATTTATAAAGCAGAGAATCAAACATTCCCTAAAACATTCTTTGGTAGAGAATTTTCAGGGTCCATGTGTTTCAATGACAGTGATTGATTCTCCAGCAGGGAATGTTTAAGGGAATGTCAAATTCCCTGCTTTATAAATAGAACCCGTTGTGTATTTCTTCTATATTTGTGCAGTAATTTAGCATTAAATTACCTTTGTACTTTGCAGGAGCTTTGAAAATGAAAGTCTGCTGTAATAATAGCCTCCCTGTGGGAGTCAGATCACCTGTAAAGACGGTTTAAAACTAAAGCTGTTTCTAAAAAAAAACACTTCAGCCCTAACTTCAGACATTTTTGAGCCAGTGTTTCCTGGGATAACTTTGTGCTTGAAACCCCACAACACATGCAACTGATTGAAATGCGTCTTTGCAGGGTGCTGATACTGCAAACTTTCTATTTCATGGAAGTTAAGCCTAAAGGCTGCTTGCTGCAGTTCTCACCTTGGAGGTGCATTATAGGCAACTGTAAGATGCCAATACAATCTGCTGGAGGAAGAAAAACTGATTACAAATTATATGTACCTACATGCAGATGCTAAAATCCAAAATGACACACCATTGTTTAATTGAAAGTGTGATAACTTGCCCTATACAACCTGTATACCACAGAAAAAAGTCAATATCCTTTGCTTTTCATCAATAAAACTAAAACGAGAAATTATTTTTCTAGATAAAGTGTGAGAAGACTAGTACTGTAGCTTAAATTTAATAACTCTATCTCACAAGGGAACACCTTGTTAGCAAACACCCTTTATTTGACCACTTTTCGCAGTTTGATATTAAGATTATAACTGGTGTTTAGATATCAAATGCTAATTACGGCCCAATCCTAACAGCACAATTACTTATTTCTGTCAAGAGAGGTTAAGAGGGAGTAATCTTATCTAAATACTTAATAGCTGCAAATGGATCTTTTATATCATGTACTAAGCCAATTTGCAGTCTGTACCAGGTATATTTGCTTTAAAGGCAGGGTTCCCTTTCATCTGAAAGTATCTAAAGCCAAAATATTTTTTAGATTTGGATAGAATGGTGGGACATTAGAACCACTGTCAAGTTTTTATTTTGATCTGTCCCAATTTTTCTCTTTGGAGATCAACAAATATTATTCACTCTATTAGTCCTGGAAATCATGGGCATACCTTCCAACCTATGTGTTTGGTAAAGAGGAACACCTTGTACAAAACTGACACATTGCTCTGGACATGGTTATGGGGGTATGGTTAAGTAAGCTTATAGAGCTGCAATATTTGAAGCCACATAAATGGTATGTGTCTATATACAGAATATATATACTGTAAATAAAGCACCTACTGCAATGCACAGAAACACATTTATGGGCTACCTGATTGTTATTGTAATTGGGCCACATTGATATAAATGGGTAGTAAAGCACATAACATGCGTTGGTGTATTACAATGTGTTGGTGTGCCACAAAGGTAACACACTTGCATTGTGAAAATACTATGACTTGCAGTTCTGTCTCCTTCAGGCCAGTGAGCAAATGCCAACATGTCAGATGGTTCTACAGGACTGCTGTGACAATACATACTGAAAAGCAACAGATATTGAAAATTACTCCAAGCACACAGAACAAGAGAAGTGGTACTGTGCAGCATTTTTACTTACAAAATAAGAACACTGACAAAACCACTCAACATACACAATAAAAGGAATAGTTATGTACTACACCCATACATGTCAGGAATACATTAAACATTGGTGCCTATAAGTTTACCCACTTCCTTTACCCAACAAGCAGCACTTGCAGGAGACAGATGATCGGGCAACAGTAACAAAGACAGCACACACGTTTAAAGCTAATAAATGCTGGGGCCACCCCTCTGAGATGCTGCTCTGTATTCTTGCCTGTTGCTGTTCCAAATCTTTATTCCCATTCTCATAAATGTCCCAAGTGCTTTTGCTCCATATTATTCACCAGCCTGCACAGCTAAGTAGTACATGCAATTATTCCAACAAAAGAGGGGGATCAGAGAAGCTTTTTTCTGCGAGTTACCCCAGGCTGAAAGGAGATTGGATGTATAATTGATGAATTACTCTTTCACTAAATTATGTGGGCCACAATGGTGGGAGTTAAAACGTGGGATAAACTGGGACTGCTGATAGGTATGACTGTCACCAAGTGCAAAAGTAGGATAAAATCCCAAATTTTGAGTTACCATCTGAACAGTAATAGAGGGGACAACTTCCAAAGTGGACACTTGGTTTGGTGACAACTGTCTAAGAGGGGCTTTTAGTTACTTTGAATATCTTTCATCTCACTTGGAAATGGAAATCTCCCCAATGGGACAAAGATGACATAAAAAAGAGAGGACTTAATATTTTCTAAGAGCAACATTCCTAGTTTGAAAAGGTGTTAGTTTGTTTATGCAGCTGACCTGTGTAGAACCTGCCCTTGGTGTTCAACATTTTGTGGCTACAATGTCAGCTTCCTGCCCTCCACTTTTAGAACAGGACGAAGGAATGCTTCAATAGGAAAGAAAAACAGTGTTTTGTTTTTTAAGTTTAGTTACAACTAAACTAGTTGCAATTGTTTTGGAAATATTTGAATATATTTACATACATAAAACAAAATGCATATTATTAACAAACTGTGCATAATTGACTACATAATGAATCAATGGATTAAAGGCCTACTGGACTGAAGGCTTGCTGTCTAAGGATGTATACATCCTGAAAAAAGTACCCCTGTGAAAGTGTTCACTTTTTACACTACTTCATATCCATGTAAACAGCAACAGGTGTTTCAGATTAGGTACGTGTATTTAAAACCTCTTGGGATATGCAAGAGGAAACCCAGATATCTCGTGTCTTCAAAATTTGACATGATTTGAAATGATTTTTCAACATAATATGATCTGAAATACACTTGATTCAGACCAAGGAACAAATCAAGAACTGAAAGGTACTGAAGTGGCCTAGTCAAAGCCCCGAATTAAATCCCATGAAAATGTTGTAGGGTATTTTAAAAAGCATGTTCATGGAAGAAAACCCACAAACATAAAAAACAAATGTAAGTGAATGAAGTTTGCATAGAGTAAACTTTTAAAACTTTTTTAAGTCAATAAAAAAAGGCAACTGTTTCGTTTTTTTTATTCAGGTAAATTCATGTAAAGTTGCAAAAAATAGCAACTAGGTTTTATAGGAAAATGATAGCATGTACTGAATTATGATTCTCCCCTGCTCATAAAATGGTCAGTGTTAATTCCATTTCTAGTCAGAAGAAGAAAAACTTGCTTACATTATAATTCTTACAGTTATCATATTCTAAAAATGTATCTTTGGAAAAAAAAATATTTTAAAATATTTTAAATTTTAAATATTTTAAATGAACATGCGGGTTGGCACTTCTGCCTTAAAAGGAACTACTATAAAGCAAGCACTGTATGCGCTCCTTGATCTACAAGGCGGAATACAGTCCTAGCCGCAGGTGCATCACAGCAGGGAATCAAGAGTCTCAAGGCATTTTTGTGTTTAAAAAAACTTCTGATGAACACTGCTGGGAACAGAAGTCATATGTGAGAAATACTAGCATTGATGGTGGGCCCAGCTCAAATAGAGTAGGAATGGGGAAAAGTAGATTTCCCATTCTGAATTATACTGGGCTTTATTAATACTAATGCAAATCAAATTCTAAATGCAATTATACTAAGACACTGATAACTGAATATAGTGAATGATATTATTGGTGTGTTGAATCTATGTATTATGCATTAAAGTGTGCAGGGTTTTTTCAATTCATTTTAATTGCAGTAAACCACAATAACCAATCCAATTAACATTTATTTCACTTACAAACAGAAAGTTTGTTATTATATGCTAGTTTTTTCACTTCCATATTAGTGGAATGCAAATGATATACATAAAAAGAGAAATGATCAGTCTGCACAGAAAAGTATATTTTTAAAAGAGTGATAAAGTCATTTGCTTATGTGATGGAAAATGGCATTCTTGACCTCCATGGGGTAACACAACCAGTCATGCGACCATTAGCTTAGGCGTTTTGTCATCTACCCAAGGTATGCCTATTTAGAAGAATTTACCAAACAACCAAGTAACGTAGTAGTTCCCTACACAGCAGATAGGGAAAAAGAGCAAAACTAGCTCCTTAGGTGTGCTGATCATTTTTTTAGCCATTGTGTGGCACTGGCGGTGATAAACAGTTGGAATTGGGCAAGGTAGACTTCATATTCTGAATTAGACTGGGCTTTAATACTAATGCATAACTAGCCCCTTAGGTGTGCTGATCATTTTATAACCATGTTGTGAGAAATGGGTGAACAGAAATCCAAATTCTTAGCCAGGTGCAGCAGTTTCTATATATGTATGCATTTTACTTTACTTAATTTTACTTTAGCCATTTGCCTGGAGTTTAGAGCTAGTGTAGTGCTAAAATGCAACAGGTTTGTCTATAGCGAATAGAAAGCACCTGGGAACATTGCTACACAGTGACACATCACATCATGGCTGCAAAGACACCTTCACACACCGTGATCTAATAACTACAGGAAAAAAAGGTTTTGTTTGTGCTGCAGAGTCGGTTGAGCACATTGGCCCACATTATATGGAAACTCGTTCCTTAGGAGTAATTCAGTGCTTAGGTCACATTAGCCAGTTACCCTATAGTGTTCCAGGTCTGTAATTGTAATAATAACACTGTCTCAAGGACAAATATGTTAGGATAATTAAAATCACTATTGGAAGCTAATATCATGATCCAAGCTTGATAATTTGAAGTTTAGTCTATTTATAACCGGGGACTAGGTAAGGTTTCCGTAACTGTTTAAGGTCTACAGCAGTAATACTTCTGGTAGACAAGGACATTGATGCTGCTTTATACAAAAATATAGACTGTGAATAGGTATAGCAAGATTTCGCAAAATACTAAATACAATGATTTTCATGGTGTCTGAAAAGGGGCATCAAAAAACAAATCATATGACTTATACTCTTTTGGTTTTGTCTTTAAACACAAAAAAAGCAATACACTTGATCGCCAGAGACGGCAATTGCAGGTGTTTCCCTGGAGATCTCTGTGTTGCAATCGCCATGACAATAATGGAAAAAAAGTATCGAAATTTTGTTAATTGTCTGCTGTCGTAGAGCATGCCTTGAATTTATTTCGAGTGGGAGATGCTTGGGTTCAATTTACAATAGCTATAATGAATCACTAGACAGGAAAGTGATATTTATTTTCATGTAGTGAAAGTCTATTACGTAAAATCTTGCAGGCACATTTAATCCTACAACAAAGCCCTTACAAGGTATTATTTGGCACAGAAGTTACCATAGCATGAAAACTATCGAATGGGCTTGCTAATCCTTGCATTTTTCACCAAGAAAAAAAGTCATGATATTTTAACATCTTTATCTGCCTGACTTACATAAAACTAACTATATTAGAGCAACATGTTTATTTGACCTTTAGTGTTACACGGTCCACCTAAAATCAAACTCAGAAAAATCAGAATGTAAGAAATAATCATAATCTTTATCAAGTTTTTATTACTGTCCACTTCCTCACTGGGAACATGTCCACCCCCTTGAATAACAACAAAAGATTATATTTTTATGGGCAAAAGCAGTGTGTTTTCAGAAGCTGGTGTTACAGTAACACTTGTAGAAAAAGCATCATAGGAAGCCAGTCACAAGAATTTTTAGAGGGAGGTTTAGAATGACAGCCCTTATATTTGCTAAGAAAAGGATTTATGTCATTTGAGTATCCTCTAGCACACAAAAGGGAAATTAAAATAAAGTATGAAAGGCAGAAGATTAGGAGACGGCCTTTACTTTATAGTTGTTTTGGTACGATTTTATACAGAATAAGTTCTCCTCAAAATGGAGCCTGAAATAAAAACACTTTTACCCACTCCCTACCCCCATTCTAAATAGCACACCAATACACTCTTTGCCAGCCATAGAGAGGTGCATTGCTATCACAGTTGCATAGATATGAACTCAGGCTCGTTGTTCCTTTATAGGTGCATCTGACTGGCAGTTTACCTCCCCTGACCTGCATTTGGCTTCTTTCCAAACAGCATCAAGCTGCATTTGGGTTTGGTGCTCACTTATGGCTGTCAAACACTGGCTGCAGGTGCAAGCTTTGGGACACATGTTCTATCCCTGTAAAATACCAGGCACTAAAGAAGCCTCAAATTTGCCAGATCCAATGTTTCTTTACGTAACACGTTTTTAATTTGCTTCTTGGAGGGGTAAAAATGATTATTAGGATGAGAGGTGTGTATGGTGGTGAGGCATTTTATTTAGCCAATGGCTTAATAAAGCTGGATTTGGTGCAAGTACATCATTCTTACTGACCAGTTGTGTTTCCATCAAGTTTTATAAAAGGAGAAGAACAAAAGCCCAAGAAAACAGACTCATAAATTGAGGAGAAATTCCAGGCAGCTGTCACAGGAACGAGTGTCCCCCAGTTGCTGTTTTTCTGACACCTGTTGGTCTCTTGACATTCATCAAATTTTGGAATTCCTCTCACTTTCTGCCTGCTGACAAGAATCAACGGGACATGAGGACAAATTGACCTTTTCAAAAAAGTACACAGCAAAGTTTGAAGTAGGCTGGGGCAAGTCCCCACCCAGGACTTATAGGCATACCTCATAATGTTTGAATAATATAAATATTATGACTAATGAATAACTTTTGATTACGTTTAAATTGATTTTGAAGTTAGGGTCATCAACCTAATCCTTCAATCTACATTTTTTTAAATATGCGCTAAGACAAACAGGGCATTTTTTTTAAATTGGGTCACAAAGATGTGACCCCATTAGGACTAATATACCATGGAGTCTATATTTAAAGAAGTGAATCTGACATTCACAATAATAGGAGATTGCATAAAAATGACTAAAATAAAATATTTATGGAGCCACAACTTTACCCAATCTATGAATGTAGCTTCCTCTACTGCATTCCATTATTGTTTCACATAGAATTTCTTTTTTCACACCAGTCAAGGGATTACTTGTATAGACATTACTCAAATATCTTCAGAAATTATGTATCACATCTATTATGTGTTCTTCTTCATTAACATCAACAAGAAGCAGTCTGTAGGGACCACATAATAATGTGACAATATGCTTTTGGTTCAAGCTGGACTGTCAAGGAACTTGAAGGAAATTGACTAATTAGCATGCAATGATTCATATGTAAGCTGTTCTCTTTAGGACACAATAGCATGTCATTTTCTGAGTTGTTTTCATTTAATTTTTTTCATTGTGATGCTTCTGCGGTTAGAATAATAAACAACCTTTACACAAAAGACTGCAAAAAACAGGTACTATTTAATAAACAATGACCACTGGTCTTACAGAAATGATAATTACTATCAAGCTGAACACTAGTTCGGTTCCAAAACCATACGATTGTAAAGCTTTCAATCTTTTTAAATCTGAATAAAATAATACACGCAGTATATTATACAGTGATCCTGCACCTTCTGTTGGCAACTGTCTTTATATTGTGCACCTGTGTTGCAAGCATGTGCCTTTAGTGTAGCAGCATGGTGGCTCAGAGGTTAGCACTCTGGCCTTTACAGCGGTAGGTCCCAGGTTCAAATCTCAGCCAGGGCACTATCTGCATCAAGTTCCCGGTGTATGCATGGGTTTCCTCCCACATCCCAAAAACATGCAGTTAATTGTCTACCACCCAAGATTGACCTTAGACAGTGTTAATGACATATGACTATGGTAGGGACATTAGATTGTGCTCCCCTTTGAGGAACTGATAGTGACATATATATATATATAGACTTTGTACAGCACTGCGTAATATGACAGTGCTATATAAATACTGTGTAATAATAATATTATTAAATAATAGTGTAGTATGTGGGGCTGTGTAAAATCTAATTTGCAGACATGGTCTGTCCTTTCCAGTTGCTCCAAGGAAATGATATTTTTTCAATGCTGAAACAAATATATTTGGATATAAAGTGGCCAAAAAGACTAGTAGTTCATAAGCACTAAGATGCAAAAAAAAAAAAAAGAGGAAACAGCTTTTAGTAGAAAAAGCATGACAATTATTTACGAGATCAGGTGCTTTTGAAAACAAAATATTTTCCAGGTAAGGATAACATTTACTTAAACCATGAATTAATTGAACAGGAAAGTGAAATGTTATTGGTTGGGCTGAGCATAACATCCTTCCATTTGCCTTATTGTTTAATCTTATAGCTGATTTCATGTTTTGTCAGAGAGACCTTCAATTTATTAAAGAATAACACTTATGTGTATAGTATGTCAAAATAGTTTTTATAGTCACACACACATATACGTATAGACACTGATTACTTAATGAATATTGGTGTTTTAGACCTCGCTTACAGATAAATGGTTTGTTAACGTTAACATTTAACTCCCTCAAATAAAAAAGCATTGTTATGAACATTCCAGGAGAACAACAGGCTTATATATTTTTTTTGTAACATTCAGTCATCTATTTCCCTTTCCTATTAATCACTTCTGATTAAGTATATTTGACTTGGACATCATACCTGCCAATGTTACAAATATGATAATTTTGACATATAGCAAAATCTATTACATATATATTGATTTACATGTGAGCCAGAGGTAACTAGAATTTTAGAAATGGTACAATTCTTTAATCCCTAGTTCTGTAATGGTATGCAATACAAGTAATTAAAGTCCCTTAGTGTTGAACAAAGCTCCAAATAAAAGATGGAAGATGCATTAATTTTAGAGTATTATCTAGCTAGAGTGTCTTTGCTAAACTTTATCCCTTGTACCTAATCATTGTTCTGTAGTAGAGTACATGAACAATCTACCAGTGGATGATTCTTTTGAGTGTTCTTCCTTTTATTAATTTCAGGTGAAGGTAGCCTTCCATTCTTCTTGGTAATTACACCAGCTTTACAGCCCTCTAGCACTTCAATACTAATGTGCAATCAGGTTTTCAAAGGTGTTCTGTTACTAGCTACATAAATAACTCTTGGGAGCTTGTTGACCTGGTGGAAATAGAACCTTGATTTGTGACTGCAGTGACACAGCTGGGCAATGACACAATGATTTTTGTCAACTAGCAAAATAATTAATTTGAAGTCTATTACCAAACTTAATAAGTCAGTGATCTCCAAATAAAAAAGAATACAGCAAAATGACACTGTGTTATGACTATTTGGGATAATCAGCAGTAAAGTAGTTGTAAAACTATTATGTAAAAGGTCATAGTGTACCCTTTTCGTAAACTTTCCAATAGTCAATCCTGGCTGATGCATCATCTTTGGTGCTAAAGAACTTTAAAAGGGCTGCACAATCAAGGGGATTGGAGGGAATTTGTTCCACTCACAAGAACCATTTTGCAGAAACACATATGTCTATTAAAGAAAAACTGCAGTAAAACAGGCTGGCAGGTCTCAGAGAATTATTCTTTGAGTTTAGAAGTGGATTACAAACTCACAGACCACCAAAAAAAATGAGCATGGAGATTATTCAGGTATATACCACATTTACCTTCATTTTTTAAACACTGCCATGTTTGTGTTTTGCTTTAAAAATAGTTCAAAGGCCAAAGGTTGACAATGTGAACCAAGCAATTCATTGAATCACTTTCTTTATGGCTTCACACAGAGCTTTAATCAAAGAGGTCCCAAAGGGAGATGTCACTGAAGGCTCTGCAAGACACGTATGAATGTTTATTTGTAAAAAAAGAAAAAACATCCATGTAATAAAAACACAATAACTATTCCAGATTTTATGGGTTACTGCTATTATTTTTTAGATGAAGTGTAATATTGTACATTCATTAAAGAGAAGATGTGATTAGGAAGCAGTTTGTGTGATATAAACCAGCCATTTCCACTTACAAGTTTGAGGATAGGAAAGAAGGTGTGTAGAACAATATTTGCATTTGCAGCAAGTAATACTGGACACGACTGGCCTCATTTACAAAGAGTACACACCTAAATGCAAAGTGACTGCTGCAGCTACAACTGTGGTGAGACATATGTAAACTATTTACATATGGTAAACAAGGACTTACAAACTGTCTAGGCTGAAAGAATTACATGAGTAAATCTAAACACATTCAAGAATCAGGAGTTTTAACTTAAGATTTATGGTAATCAGAATTATCTGAATGTCAGGTTCCCATTGCTTCAATTGGTACCCAATGGTTTCATTGGCAGCCATTGGTCTAATTGTTCTCTGATGGCTGCAACTTTCCTGGAGCTCCCAAATAAAGTATGATTGTTGGCCTGCAATGCAATACCAGGATACTTAATATGGCAGGGGGTAACCCAAACATTTATTTTAGTTGTTAAGCAGAAAAAAAATATAAAGATGAACAAATGAGTGATGCAATTAATTTTTACTAGTAGTTCCTTCTTTACTAGTATACCGTTCTTCTTATACAAAAAAAAAAACTCTTTTCTGATTGACATGTTTCTGAAGCCCATATAAGCCAATAAAATTATTTTACAATGATTATTGTTACCTGGAACATGTTGTTCCTTATGAAAATAACTGCCAATGTGTTATTAAAAAGCTACATCATATTTCTACCATTTAATGGAAATTAACGTGGGCTTTTGCCTTTCATTCAACCTATAGGAGTATAATACAGCTGGTATTCCAACTGTGTAAATGATTGCTGTAAAAAGCTCCTTAAGATTTCCAAAGATTTTTCTCTGCATCTTCAAGGTCCTCACAAGTAACAGTGCCAGCCAGGCTTAGAAAATTGTATTTTGTAAATGTGTGGGGGTGTAGTTACAGGCAGCGTTCACTGTTGCACTAAAATTAGCTATTTCAATGCTTTTCTCTTTATTAGCAAATAAAAAAAACACTATGGGAGTGCTTGCTCTACCATACATTGAACCATTGAAGTCAACTTATGTTGGGTCTTTCCCTGTCTATGCCATTCCCTGTTGAATCTGTCCTTGCTTTCCAACAAGAAGGACCCATGCATAAACACATCAAGCCTGATTTTATGCCCGTTTACCCCTTTGTTCACAGAAGCATACAGTCTATTGCCTGTGTGTTAAAAACTAAAAATACTTGCTACATTGTGTCACTTATACTTCCCTAGCCCAGAGGAGCTTAAACATAACCTACTATTTCATTTTATAGTCTTCAATGTGGGCAATGCCAGAGCATATACCTATACAACAGATAAATCTAGTAAATATCAGTATCACAGTCCTCTGAATATTATGTTATGTATACACACTTATTTAATTTAAAGCACCACTTGCACACCTAAAATAGTTTGTTTAGTTAGATACAAATAGGTGCAGGATAGATGTCTGTTGTTACATTTAGTTTCATTTGCCAACAAAATATTTTATTGGAATCACTTTACTACCCTTCATTTATGCTTATAGACATGTCGTTTCCCATGTATCTATATCCTGGTGGCCAAAATATGGCCCACAAGCATGCGTTTATTTGCAACTCAATGCACAAAAACATATTTTTTGCATGTGACCTCCTGGGCATTTCAGGGATCCTAATTCAGGCCCTCTATTAGTTAAGCACCACTGATCTATAGTCATGCATTCTGTCACACACATCCCCATTATCTCCTATGCCGATGCTTCTTTTGTATATAATAAGGCTTTTTACATTTAAACAGCATTACTTCGTATTTACACAGTTGTCTACATAGTCATACATCTTCACATACACACATTCACATACTTGCTTGGACACAAGACAGCTTTAAAAAAATTACACATCCTACGTACTATATAAACGCTGTTTTGCCAATTACTATAATAAATCCCAATAAACCAATACATTTGCCAGTTTAAAAATACCATTTAAGCATATGCACATACATATTTTATTAAACATTACTCTATTAATACCAATCAAGGAATAGGAGCGAAAAATTAAAACAGCAAACTGGATATTCAGGCAGATAGTCTTGGCATAAGTTGTGGCTATATATAGATTCATTAATTAACAGACGTAACTAATGTGTTTTTCGAAATCAGCTGTCCTCCTGTATAAACTGTCAATGGGCTAGGCAGTTTACCCTTTTAGTGGGGTTCATATCAGTCCATTAAGTTGTAGATAACTACTTTTGCTCCACTCACCTTCATTGTGGAATACCACTTATGAACTGTTCTTAAGCACTGCCATAAGTGAAACAAATGGACGACATGCATTACATGTTGAATACTAAGGACAGGTGGGAATAGTATTTTACCATAACTACTGTGAACATGGGTGAACATTTTTGAGGTATTTATCCCAATAGTTCCACATTCTAATTATAGGTCGTTTACTCAGTGGATAGTGTTCTTTATCATGAGGGTTTTATTGGCAGCCTGGAGTTCCACTTTAAAAATAGAACTAAAACACATTATACACCACATGCTTCATTGATCTCCCTTTGTTTATATTGTATTCTAGCTTTCCTTCATGTAATTTTGTGAGGTGTATACACTTTTCATACTGTGAACATAAAATATAAGTGTGTGGGTGTTGCAAGGTGAACATCATGTAAGAGAAAAGCTTTTCTGAATAAGTATGAGAGAAATAGAAATTAAAATATAATGGTTAAAAGGCTTTATTAGGAGTGCAAAGAGCAATGTTGTTTATTACCTTACTAAAAATCAGAACATGTTATTATATATAACATTTTTAGGACTTTGGTCTGTGGAATAAGTATATATATATATATATATATATATATATTATATTATAGAATTTACTATTTGCATCTAATGGAAGTAGCTTGTAGTTGGTCATAAACTTTTAGTGACTCAGACAAGTACTATTTTTATATATATATATATATATATATATATATATATATATATATATATATATATCCCCTAAACTCCAAGAATTATAGAATTAAACTCCAAAGAAAAGTGTAAGATGAAAACACAAGATTTTGAACTTAAAGATATCCAATAAAGCTATTTTTACACCATTTTAAGCTAATGAACCATGGTTTCTAACTACCACTACACAAAAACAATCTTTTTGAGGCTGTCTAACATAAGAGACAGTGAAACGATAGCCAGTGTCAGGAAGTGAAAGGAAGGAAGAGAAAAAACAAATTCAGTTCTAGTGACTATTACAAAATTTTTACATTTCTTTCTTTTCCTGTAAAGATGGTAAGAATGAATCTTCCCAGTGATACCCACATTCAGTAACAAAACTCAATAGTAGTTCTAACATTTCTAAACTCTATCTAAATGCACAAAATACTTGGCTTTAAAGACAGTCTTCCTTGAAATGCAAACTCTGGTAGTAACCATCAGAATATATCATAAGCAATATATCATGTATATAAATTCAGTGAGCAAGATATACAGTGGAACCTATAAATTCCAGACTTTAATCTTGTATTTTTCGTGACTGCGACATACTTAGGTGAAAATGACTGCACTGCATGTCTCTCAGTGCTGTGATCATTACCTCAAACATTCACTTTTCTGCCTGCTGTTACTTGGAGTGGAAATAAGGTTGTCCTAAACAGTCACAAAGTGGTTCATACATGGTGGGAAGATCAGATTGGAAAATCTTTTATGGAGTTGTGCGGCAACTACTTAACTGTAATTTAAAGGGGGAGAAATGTAAGGATGAAGGGATTTTATGTAAATTTTCATTTACAAAAGGCAGCATGAGATCTTTCATCTGCATGTGTTATTCCATTAAATTCTAAAAAAGTGGCAATTTTAAACCTACACAATATGTGGAAAATTAGCTTCCCTGTTGAAACATGCCCTATTTTCAGAACACTCCGGTACAGCATATCTTTCCACTGATTTCAAAACGTAAAAGATTTTATTCATATAACTTTTGAAACTGAAATAGAAAAAAAACTTAACACATGAAAGAATATTTAACATTTTAATTTTAGGAAAATGTTTTTATCAATGGAATCTAGTAAATAACCTATACTGCCCTGTTGTTACACAAGTACTTACAATTAAGCCTTTCATGCTTAGAAATACATACATAGCTAAAAATATACTTATGGGGACCTATTTATCAGTAGGTGTGGATCAGATAAAAAAAAATCTTATTTCATTTATCTCAATTACTTATTTACTTTATGCTCGCCAGATTTATTAAATGGCAATCAGTTTTTGATTTGTTGATTAGTGAATGATTGTTTTAGTGTAATTACCCTTCATTACAAGCAGAAACTCCATTCACCGATTCTTTTTCAGCCATATCAATACTTTTTCAGTGCCCATAGCCTTACAAATAGTCTATCTACAAGTAGCCATCAGAGTATCTAAAATGAACACCACTGATCCCCACCATAGCCTATAAAGTTTAATAGTGCCAACAAAAATTTAAACATTTAAAATAATGATTTAATACCTTGTTCAATGGCTTTGAGGTGTAGGTGAGAAATATCAGGCTTGAAATTAAGCACTTGTGCTATTTTACATATAAATTTTATTTTTGGGTGGCTGAAGATCCTGGATAAGGAAAAAAAACAGGTGAAGATGTCAGCGCCAGTAGGGAGGTTTGCGGATGCATATTAGATATATTTCTCCTTTAGTTTTCAAAGCTTTAGCACAAGAATATCAGAACTTATTTTAGCCATGTAATTGCCATTTTCAAATCACGTTGGTAAAACAAAACATTGAGTCTCGATAGTCTGTTTAACCATCCCGCATTTACAACAGGAACACTCTGATCCTTTAACGGTGCATAACTATTTGGGACTACTATAGAAAGTGTTTGTTTACTCTAAAATCATACTGTCAATTAGCAGATTATAATAACAAATACTGCAATCTGCATTATTGATTCACATTTTTTCAAAATTCATTGGGCAGACTGGACCTTTGTATATATTGCCAAAGCCAGTAATTAAAAATAAACCTAAAGACGTGTAAACTATAGTCATTTATCCTAGCATGTCTAGTTTATTGGAAATCTGCCTGATAAAACGTAGCAAGTGTCGTCAATTTGGCTCTGCTTTCAATCAGGATTTTCCAAAGGTGAATAACGTTCTAGAGCTTTTAGTACTGGCCTCTATATAAATGTAAATGGAAAAGACAGCAGCAAAGGGTGAATATATCTTTATTCTCCCATTAGATTTCAGTGTTAGAATTAGCTGCAGTTGTATTCCACATAACCAAGGAAAACAGTGAAAGGATACAATACACCTACTATGCACATTTCAGGCAAACGCATTAAGAAAGTAAGCTGCTTTTCTCAGCTCTTTTGCCATTTCTACTTGCCAAATTTGCTATTTGCAATTTAAAATTGGCACTCTGTCCACACAGACAATTAAACGCAGTTGGCGATTACCCTTGTTTACCATGCTGCTCTGGCGCATCATATTATGTGAAATGTATTTCCTCCCCCTCTTATTTATCTCCCCTTTCAAATCTGCGTGTAAGCCTGTGCAAATTAACCTTATCTTCGAAAAGATCATAAAGTTATCCTACGGTTAGGAAACCAATGAACAGTACTAAATCTTTTTAATAAAGTAACTTTATCTTGCACAAAGTTGGTTTTAAGTTATTAAAAAGTGCCCATGCTACCATAGGCTACTGTAACTGCTATTATGTAAATAAAGAAGATATATAATGATAATTTATATGTAAAGATGTAATGTGTGTGCCATTAACATAATTTATTAGCAAATTGTTTAAAATGTGCATTGGTAAAAAGAAATATTTACACCAGGCAAACGTTAAATATAGAGGCAATTTAAAAAGTTGCTCTGGGCCTATTAGTCAGGTGACAGAGCAGAAGAGATGGAGTATCACAGGAGCAGGTGAACCTAATAAACATCAACGATTAGTTTAAACAACAAATGAAAAAAAAACAGTATTGATAGAATTTGCCTCAGTTTGGTTCCAGCAGTGTTTGGTCGAACTGGTTTTAGATGTCTGGATTCTGAACATGGGAAATTTAAACATCATTTAGGTCAATAAATACTGGTGGTTTTGTTCTGGTCTCAGGAGAGGTACTACAGCAGTCAAATGTTGGGATGCTGTGGGATGACCACTAAATATCTGAGGAACAATATGCCAATTAAAAGAAGGAAAATGTCTATGGAACTGGGAGGGCCTTTTTTATGCTGCTATGAGGGCAACAAGATGCAAACCAATTCATTTACAGCTTTGTGGTATGCCTTTCTTAAACAGTAACAACAATTGAGTCAGTGACACACTAAAACAGTGGTCACCAACCTTTTCAGACTGGCGGGCCACTAAATTTACCGACTCCGGATAACGCATGCAGGGGAGCCGGGTGCCACTCAAAGGGGAAAAAACTTCCCCTTTCGTGACGTCATGATGCCAGAATCCGCCTACTCTCCCATCGCAGATCTGAGAATGTGATGGGAGAGTGGGCGGGTTGTGTTCAGAGACGCAACCCATCCACATCATTGAGCCTGCGTTCTGTATGGGAAACATGGTCCATGGCTCTAGTCGGTGGGCCTCACCAGCACCCCACCAGCGTGGTCCTTCTCCTCGCTCTGGGCCAACCGGCCAGAGCCGCAGACCACCAAAATTTGCTCACGAACCACTGGTTGTCGACCACTGCACTAAAGGAATAATAGTCTTCTGTACAAATTATACAACTACAAATATAAAAGAAAACTCTCCCTCATTTACAGGAAAATGCAGTAAAGTGAATGTAAGGGACAATATAATCTTTAGACCACCAGCAGCAGTGCTGTCAACACTTGCTTTATGATAAAATATGTTCTATAAATATGTTATTTGTGACAGCAGAAAGCAATGATGATTGTGGTGGTTTTCAACACAACTTCGTACATTTTCATTACAGTCCCTGTCTGACACAAACCCTGCTGGCAGCAAGTTCACAAAAGACTGAAAACACAATAACGCTAAGCTTTCAAGTCTGCACAGCCATGTAAATCATAGGGCTCTTGGACTCCCAAAAATGTCATCTCCCCAACCATTTCAACAGAAAAATTTTTCTTTAAAACTTTATTGAAAGAATTTAATGAGATATTATCAAATATTAATAATGAGGTAGGTATTTTAGAAACAGTATCATGCAATGTACGGTAATTACAGGGCTTGTGTATATCAAGAAACTTACCACAGTACGCCAAAAACATCCCAATCAATCATGCAACATTATAGTAACTGAAAAGCGGTTTTATCAAGGTAGCAAACAGCAATAATAGCAGAAAACCCATGGGGCAAAGGGTAAGATGCAGCTTCTTTTTCTTTAGAATTTACATATTTATTTGTATCAGCAATAGAAAAAAATCAATACAGAACCTTACTTCACACTAGTAAATAATACCCTAGCTAAAGTATGTGTGTAGTGCAGTGTTTCTTAACCAGGGTTCCGTGAAACCCCTGGGTATCTCTAGAGGTTGCTAGGGGTTCCATATTCTTTGAGCAGTTTAAGCCTCTCAGGTCAGTTTAAATGACACCAATGCTTTTTTGCCTGTAAGGGTGACATTCTTTCCACTAGCCAGCACTAGAAGAGGCATTCTTCGGACTGACCACCAAGCTAATATACTGGGAGCTGTGTGTATAGTGATTATAAAAAGGGTTCCCTAAGACCTGTAAGTTATTTCAAGGGGTTCCCCCATGTTGGAAAGGTCAAGAAACACTGATCTAGTTTATGAAGCATATTATGAGCAACAACGGCTGTATGACCACAAGTTCCAGATTTATAAATCTAGGCATGTATACTATACAGCTAAATAATATAAAATACATGTGATACATTTATCTAGCTTTTAAAATTGTCAAATTTGTCACATCTTTTACAGTAATCTGAGTACAGAAAAAAGTTTTTAATTGTCCCAGTCCCAATGCACTTTACACTTTAAATGATAACGGTATTTTTTAACACATAACAGCTTTTTAAATATATCTAGGGGCACCAACCAAGCAACCAAGTATAACCTCTTGTTTCTGCATTCTTCCTGTGCTTTATTTAGTTCAGTCTTTAAAGCCGCATACACACGTGCAATTCTTGTCGTTGGAAAGGATCTTTCACGATTTGCATTAGGATCGCGCCTCGTTCATCGTTCGTGGATCCGCTAGGTTGGATCCACGGACGATGAACGACGCGGGCTGTACACACGCCAAAATCCCGCCCGATAACCGGCCGAAGCCGATTATCGGGCGAGAAAAATTTGACGTGTGTACGTAGCTTAAGCCTAGACCAATGTAAACAATATCAACTCTGATGATAAATGTAGTGCAGAGATAGATAAACTTTTTGCCTTGGAGAGCTTTAATAAATCAGGCCTTGGTGCTTTCCATGCTATACAGAAAAGCTGGATACACAATATTTTGGCATTTGCCTGTGGTGACAGTTTTTGGTGCACAGGTTATCTAAAGACAGAAATAAGATCTAGAGCACCATTTCATAAACTTTTTAACATGGGAAACCCTTAAAAATAGTTTTCAGGTCTTCAGGGAACCCTAATATAACCACTATGTCGCCAGCTAATGGCACAATAGTGTGCTGGTCATTGTGAACCCTTACAAATAACCAAAAAGGAGCATTGCTGCAAATGGTAACTGACCTGAGCGTCACACATTGCTCATTGCTCAGGGAACCCCTTGCAACCTCTGGAGGAACTTTAGGATTCCACAGAACCCTGGTCGAGAAACACTAATCCACAGAATGAATATGCTTTTAAAGTGCAGTTATAAATATAGGTGTACCATTATTGCAATCTTGCTCTCTACAGTAAAATTTAACTATAATGGTTTGTTCAATAGAATATTAACACTGTCAGAGCTGGCACATCGTTCTTCTCCTCATGCACACTTACATATGCATCTTGTATGAAAGTAATTCCTGTCTTTGGCCCTCAGAATAGTCATTATCCTCTATGAGCAGACTTGCCTTGTTTTAGGCAGAAGCATGTTTCTGGACTGAGAAGGATGGTGTGCCAGAAAACACCATCATAATCATGTCGAGAACATACATGCCCAATACAGACAGCGGCCTAGCAACTATAAAGTTGTCATCTAAACATGGCCTTTCTCAATTGCATGGATAGCGAAGTATAATATTGTTGTGGCATGGTGAAGCATTTTGTATTTTTTGCCAGAAAACGTGTGCCATCACAGCATAGAGAGGTGCAGGAGTTATGTGCCCAAAGTTCAAAATAAAACTGCTGTGAGCATCACCGTGGCAACATTGTACGTTCTGCAGCTTAGAAGCCCATATTCAAATTTCTGTTGCTTATTGTTTCCGTAGAATACTGAAATGTCATGCTCCACAGCAGCTGCTTTCTACCTGTGTGTTTACCTACAGGTGGATGAGAGACCAGTTTGAGTTTCTGCATCACATTCATTTCCAGCAGAACACAGATTTATTGTTCAGCACCATCGTTCTGCCTTGTGCAATATACTGTGTTTATTTGCATAATTCAATCGCCAGGCCATCATATTTTCAAAACAAATGAAGGGATGTTTATTACTCCAACATTTGGATAATATTTATATGGAAATATTAACTATACAATGTAACTATTCAAATGTCTTATAAGGTTCTATTACATATCCTGCGTTTGTTATCTAAACTAATCAGTAACTCAGTCACTTGTTCTGTGTATTATTCAACAGGATTATTAATGATCATAATGCAGTCCAAGATTTTTTTTGGAGCGACAGCTGCAGAGCTCGAAGGAACTTTTGCTGCCCGTGCTTCATTTTGTTACTTCAGAAATAATTTGCTTTTGAAAACGGTAATTATGTATAATCCTTCTACTATTCACCCATGTTTCAGCATCATCCAGACCACTACATATGTGCGTTCCTTGCATCTACTTGAGGAGTTCAAGAAAAAGGGCATTCTTTATCATTAGTTAACAAAACTGAAATTTAAAAAAGAGAACCGGTCTTTTTTTAAATGAGCCCACATTTTGATCTGAGGCATATTCATGGGAACACATAGTACAAATTCCTTGGCAAACCAGTATGATCATTTTGGGACTAACGTAATTTGTATTCATCATTCATAGTGAGTGTTCATGATGAATATTAGAATATTATTTCAGAGAAATTGCTATCTGACACAGTTAATAGCAATTAACACAAAAGATGCATATATTAAATTACTATCGCTAAAAGCTATGATTATGTGGGCTTTTAATGAACTTTTCTTTTCTGAATGTCCTACATTTTTGGGCAACCCCAGAAGAACATTAATAATAAATTAAGTAATCCACAATGAAAATTAGTGCATTCACGGCCGTTTATTAAATCCTGCTCTGTGCCTGGACACTGTAAAAAAAAAATCAACATGGCTGGCCACATTTAATTAAATGTTACATTACATCTGTTAGACTTAAAGAAAACATCTTGCTACATCTAAGTAGTACATTTCTACATGTTCAAGCACTTCCTATTGACCCTATAAATGGTTCTTTTCGGGAAACTGGACACAAATATTTGTATTAACATACAAGTTTATAATATCTCCAGGTTTTCTACCTAGTCCCCTTAATACAACCAGCTTGGGAGACCATAGCTGTCAAAGGAGGTAAGTATTGACCAATGGGAAAAGGAAGCCAGCCAGTTGCAGTGAAGAAGTCAGGCAGGTAGGGTGGATAGATTTAAGTCCCAAACATAATCTTGTAAACAGAGAGGAACAGAAGTTTAGAAGCTATGTTAAAAAAAAAGGAAAGCAGGGACAAAGAACTAAAATCATCATTGCAATTTGTTGGCCTGAATCTAATCCTTTCTCTAATAGTGCCTGACCAAGTCTTATTCTACACTATGCTTCTGTATAGAGGTAGCTCTCTCAGTATAGACATTTCTTTGCTTTCCTATTGCATTCAATTCAAGAGAACAGTAAACTAAGTACACAGTATGTGAATTTCTGCACGCTATTTGTTTACTGTAGAAGTATGTGTCAAAAATCCAGTTCAAATATTTCACTTCAAGATCAGGACAAAGTCTAAACTGATATGGATAATTCAACCTGTCTTTATTTACCAAGGTTCCATGACAACTTTAATTTTAACTAACATAGAGCCATTTATTAAACTGCCAGGAGAGTGCTCTGTAATTATTCAGTTATTAAATAAAGATTGTAGCTTAGTATTGCAACTCTGGTCAACTAAAATAAACTAGTCTGCCTGATAACATAAACAGAAAGCTGAAAAGCACAAAGCCAGAAGACAATAACCCAAAGAAAGACTGGAAATTTTTTTTACAGGAAGTAGTGCAAAACAAGAGTGCTTTCAGCTGCATTCTAGATTAGGCTTCCTTATCTTTTTTTAGCCAAACAGAACCCTTGAAATGAATTTGGGATTTCAGGGAACCCCCAATAAAAGGATTTCACTGAGAGTCGATAGGAAGAATGCTTTCAAAATGCTGCCCTTTAAGACAGCTAAAAAATCACTGGGGGTCATCCTACTGGTTCTGCCAAATGGCATTGAGTCCAGAACTATGCAGGCTCCATTAGGTGGAAGGTCAATCAACCAAACCCCCAAATAGCCACTGAAGGAACTCTAGGGATCCACAGAACCCTGGTTGAGAATGACATAGATAGTCAGGTACATGTAAATTGTATCTGTGCATAAAAAGGAAGTTTTAGTTTTCCTTTAGAGTACCCCCAAAACTCCAGAAGCTGGTGTACAATATTATGCAAATCGTGATTTTGGGAGGGGAATCATGAGTCTGAACACTCCTTGCCATAACTTGCTATACAGAAGTTTACTACTAAATAGAAGGGATTTTCTCAGTGGACAATGACTATGTATAGATAGATGAAAGAACAACTCTTGAATTTCTATTTGTCCCACTATTTAGGCAGCTGGAAATGTTTGGTATAATCTCTTCGAGGTGAGTGGTAAACTGAGCCCTATGTACAATTTTGTTTCAATTTACACTACATAAAACAGCACTGAGTGGCTTCTTTAGGCTTTATACTTTCCTGCCAGCAAAATTTTTGCAGTTCCCCCAAGTGCAGCTCATGCCAAGAAGAACATTTTTTAAAACCATTCTGAAATTAGCCAAGGCTTACTGGTGATTTCTTTTCTGTCTGCAATACCTACAACTTTATGTGCACTGACTTTTACAGGTACTTACAACATGAACTAGACATTTCTATTTTCATCTCAGTGCAGACCATTTTTATATAAAATAAACACGACAAAGTTTAGTTTTGACAGCTTTTACCAGTCATGCTTGAAACATTATCGACCATAGCTAGTGCTCCTGATGAAAGTCTAAAATATTAATTTATGGTTTGCTAAAAGTAGAAGAAAAATAAATGAATTGCAATTTGCGTATAGAGCGAAACAAGTCCAATAAAAACAAGTTACTGCTTCAGAGTCACAAAGGACATTAATTCTAACCACAGACTACATAAATGACAAGCAAACATTGTGGGAAAACAGTAGCAACTCCTCCAAATCACTAGAAACATTTGAGTCCTCAGGGCAAAGCAAACATTTGTTTTCAATCAGTCGCTCATTATGTACTCTGCTTGATGGTGAATCTTTTTCTTGCCATCAGTTTAACAGTTCTCAAAGTTTCCTTTACTTTACACAGGTTAAACCAGGCATTTTGTTCCTGCTTTAAAGAACAAATTTATTCTCATTACATTTACAGCTCAGCCGTACAGTCTTGGCTGTGAGAAAGGCCAGTAATATACTGAAGGCCTGTGGCAGCCAGGAGATGACATTAAGCACGCATTATCACGCATGCTAACACACTGACTACAGGAATTCTGCTTGGAGGAATCACATTTACTAAACAAGCACATGCAAATGATCTGCATCTGCAATGTTCATGAACATTAACATCATTTCTGTACCCCCAAAAGGACATACAAGCTTCCAGTAAACTGATTTAGCCTGCTAATGTAAAATGACTGTCCAACACTATTATGGAACCTAAAACCCTCCTACTATTTTAGATAAAACATAGATAATGAGAAATGTGGAGAAGGGGTGCAGTTGTTGCTATCCAACTACTGAAAATGCTAGTTACTTGGGTGTCTCTTGCTTCAGTGCAGACTTGGTAAAAGTTCAATGGAAGTGGGTCTAGTGCAAATTTGGTACAGGTTCAATAGAAGTGGGCCTAGTACAGATTTTAATTAGGTTCAATGGAAGTGGGCCTGGTACAGATTTGGTAAAGGTTCAATGGAAATTGTCCTAGTACAGATTTGGTATAGGTTCAATGGAAGTGGACCCTGTAAAGGTTTGGCAAAGGTTCAAGTAATTTTTGGTGTGTACAAATGTGAACAAACTGAAGAAAAGGATCCCACTCATTTTGGCAAAAAGCTAAAACTACTGGATTTTGATTTGAGGCATCTTATATTTGGTATGTATGTATGTATGGTTCAGTGGAAGTGGGCCTAGTACAGGTTTAGTATAGGTTAAATGGAAGTGTGCCTATTACAGATTTGGTATAGGTTCAATGGAAGTGGGCCCCGTAAAGGTTTGGCATAGGTTCAAGTGATTTTTGGTGTGTACAAATGTGAGGAAACTGAAGAAAAGGATAGCACGCATTTTGGCAAAAGCTAAAACTACTGGATTTTGATTTAAGGCATCCTATGTAAGTATATTAAACTCAAAGAAAACAGACATGAGTAAAGAAAACATTTCAAAAAACTTAAATTACAAAAAAACAAATATAACATGTGGTCAGAATGAAGTACCAGAAAAATTTCCAGAGATAATTCTTTTGATCTAGGGACTATACATAATTGCTCTAGAACAAGCAACAATTTTAAATAGTTTAAATTTTACAGAACATGTGTTCAAAATATGTAGCCATGATTATGGCTATTTGCAACGCTGCAAATCTGATGGGATTTGGGATGGGGAAATCTGATAGAACCTTCAGAAAAATCACAATTAATCACAGTACCTGAACCTGAGCAATGTTTGTGAGTGGAGTGACGATGCACACATGATTTACTAGTTCTATCTCTTTCTGTCATCATTCACATGACTGTGATATCAAAGCTTCATCTGCTCAAAAACAAACTTTGCATCGCTATCACATGTAAACAGCAAAACTGGAAACACATTTAAAGATAATAGGTTTATTAGTTAAAATCATCAGTGGTGACAAACCTGATTTTAGGGGGCTCTGTACCTGAAACCCACTAGGGATGGGATAAAATATGTACAATCATCTTTAATAGTTTAAACTGACACAGAATAATGGATAAATTAAAAAAACATATACCAATGCAACAGGGTAAATAAAAATGTAAATTGATGTATCAATTCAAGCTCCAACCGTGTGATGTGAATCCAATTATAATCAGAGTCTCTGCTAAGACTCTATTACATAATGTCTATTATCAATCATCACTTGTGATCTTCAGAAGCAGTAGGGTGCATGTGAGTGGCTACAGAGAACCAGTGCTGCCAAATAGGCCAGAAGTTACTACCGGTAATAATGATGACACAGCTCTGCCACTGGCACTGGTCATTCTACCCTTGCAAAAATCATTATTGCTTTGAAAATGTTTTTTACTCTGATAATCCAAAGCTGCTGAAAAATAAGGTTATAGTAGGAGCATGAAAGGGCAGCCTGGTCTGTTAATTGGGCTTTCCTGCACAAGATTTTAACTGCAACACCCCCCACTGTAACAAATATCTGGTTATACTTTGTGTAACCATAGCCCTTAGTGCATTGCTGACAGTTTAAAAAAAGAATGGAACATAAACTGACAAATGTTTGACTGTAAATAAAATAGTGCTACTTTTATACCAGAATATTCATAATGATCACAGCAAAATAATAACAGAGTTTAATATGCAGCTGTCATTTTTAAAAAGGAACACCAAGTAAGTACAAAAACAAACTTATTAGTCATATAATATATTTTTAAAAGTGGTATAAATACTCAAGTTCGTCAATGCTGTTATCTCTTGCAAATTGAGAACATGTAATATTAGCCTGGGTCATACTACTTTGCATAATGA
The DNA here is from genome assembly GCF_032062135.1 of Pyxicephalus adspersus. Lineage (NCBI taxonomy): Eukaryota > Metazoa > Chordata > Amphibia > Anura > Pyxicephalidae > Pyxicephalus > Pyxicephalus adspersus. Next base: position 67,940,301 of record NC_092861.1, on the reverse strand, counting down.
ACTGGGTGTAACACTGTGAACATGCTGATGAGATGGGAGAGCACAGAGGTAACCTCATCTTTTATTTCAGGCAGCATCATGAGAGAAGGAATTAAGTAGCAGTCATCCCGAACAGAAGGTAAAATACCACTGACATTGTTTCAGGGGGGCTGTGCCGTTGCAAATAGATGGTGTTCTCTGTAAGAGAAACTTACAACCGATACATGGGGAATAGAACCCTAAAATTATGTTTTTTGACCTGGAGTTCTACTTTACCTTTCATGTGAGTTTTTCATTTTTCTCCACTTTATTGAACCAGCCCAAATATGTCAAAAAAAAAAAAGAATTCAGGTTTTGTATATAAACAATATTTCACTGTTGGCTTGGCCTAAAAGTCTAAATGTCTGTGAAGGGATGTGTGCTCATGCATAATAATAATTTATACATGATATGAATATTGCATATGTTTCAGTGTAATCCTGAACTTGTAACATTATATATTTAGAAAGCCTGCCTTTTTGACAGTCAGCTTTGTTGGCAGGCGGTTTTTAAAAGAGTGACAACCAAAATAAATTTAAATGTAAAGATTAGTTTAAAAAAAGGAAGTGTTTTATGTTTACACAAATGTAAAAAATTCTGTTTGCTCTGTATTTAGGTCAAAACAGTGGTGGAATAGATTTGTTTTCTTTTGGGGATTGTGCCAAGCATATTTCTAAGCACAGGAGAAATATTAGTGTGGTATGCATAGTGCACGATCAGAAAAGGATTGGTACAATAAAACAAACCTTTCAAGGTAAACCGCCAACAAAACAAAGCCATGAAATCCATAATAAATAAGTTATCTTAACAGCTATTTACGTTTCTGCTTTTTGCATTTGAAAGCACCATTTTAAACTGAAAACAAAACATCTTTGGCCTACAACAGCAAATCTCAGTTGCTCTGATAAACTCTGGCTTTTGCTGGTTCTGGTCCCCAAACAGGGATCATTATTCCCCTTTCTTGGTGGGTAAATTGCCCAATTCATTCTCCTTTGGACAGTCATTGCTGTAGTTAGGTGTAGTCCTTTTCCTCTGGTGTGAATGACAAACTGTCCATATAATTAAGGGTGACACCAAGCCTGAAACACAGGAAAATAGAGTGCTAGCTTAGACCTGTTGATCTAAGAAGCAGAATGGGGGGTATTTCCGATGACTACCTAATCAGGATCACTACAGCTGCAGAACAACTTTAGGAATGCCTTGCCTGGGTGAAAAATCAGTCTTGTTTAAGGGGTATAACATAGACCCTAAAAATCTACAGTCCAATATTTTATACAAGATCCTTTTTCAAATTCACTTTGTTGTGGCTGGAACATTGGGAGAGGAAATGTTTGCTTCTGCATCTTTAACTTATAGTGAGCAGAAGCTGGAACCAGAGAGTAAAGACAGCAGACTCCCATTAATGTCTTATTAATAAACCCTTCTTTGATGACAATATGTTTTTATACAACAGACACCCTAACAACTCAAATATCCATCTACGGACCCAGAAGTGTACCAGAACCTGATATCCTGCCCAGGAATGGCAAGGAGGCCAAAAGGATCCAAAAAGCTCTCCACTAAACACAGTGAATCCAGTGTTGCTGAGTACCTGATACAACTGCTGAAGGATTTTACAGGATACCAGTTCTTCATTTCAGCAGCAGGTGTTTGGTGTACAGCAGCTGCCTGCTACATCATTTTAAATGACAAAACAAGGAAGGGTAGTCCAAACCCACTGCTTTCTATACAGCAATTATTAGCTCTGTTGTCTGTTACTTGCACAGTATTAAAATGAAAAAAAAAAGGAAACTGAAACAAATCCTGATTGAATCATATAGTGATAACTGTGATAAACTAAAAACATAGCCATGTTTTCAGATATACTATGAGCTCAATGTGTCACCCGCCTATAAAAGTGACAAATTAGACACAGCCATGACCCAGAGGAAACACAGCAAATAACAGACATTCCCAATGTGAAATGGTCAGAATAACATCCAATATCCAGGCATGAAATTGAAGACCCTGACTTCAATAGTTCTGAATGCAGAATCAAATTCCCACTAATAATAAACACTGAGACACAGAAGACATACATGAAGTGAAAGCTGAAGTACATGACTAAGAACAGAATTCACATGCAATGAAAGCTGCATTTTTCTGGCCATTTTCACAAAGTGCACTATGAGTCACAGAAAAAGCCCACCAGCAACAGTTAGTGGTTTCCGCCTTCTATCACCCACAAGCAGAAATCTAATTATGTATTGGGTAAAAAGCTTCAAACACTCCCTATTACTATTTCAGGGCTTTCTTTCACTTCTCCAAACCAAGTGACAGGACTTCCTTTATAAAGAACAGAAGACAAAACTCCTGGTTCTGCTGCCCATTCATTATTATATACAGACTAGATCAAGAACAAGTGCACCACACTGTGCCCATCCTATTGATCAGCTGACTCACCACTGGATACCTTTTATAAACACACTTTTTGTGTTGCTCATTTGGAAGGACAAAACACAAATATTGATTGTATAATTCCAAAACACACTAAATAAAGTCTGGTTGCCCCCTTGTGACATCACATCAGGCAGGGCCATTGACAGATAAAGAATCAGTTTTCATGACAGCAGCTAGAAGTCAACAAAGAGTGGATTGTATTTACTCACACAAAGACGTGGTAGACAAAAGCCCAGCCCCTAGGTCTCTCCAGCACGTTGTACAGATAGTTTTGCAGCCTCCTGTACTTGACGTTTCTCCGGCAGCTCTGACTGCTATTATAAGACAGCGGCTTCCCCAGCAAGCTCATCCGCGCTCCTTGCTTGCCCCTGCGGCTCTCGTGTAGGCTCACCCCCGCGGATCCTGCGCCCCTGGCCGATTCACCTGTCCCCAGCAGGAGCAAGCCATCTCCTCTATTGGAGTTCAGCAGTACCCTGTTGCCCCGGCCAGACTCCACATCCTTCATGCCGTAGTAGCGGTCTCTGCCCCTTCCTCTGCCTCCAGTGCTGCTCTTCATCCAGAGCCCGGAGCCTCCCTCATCGCCAGCACTATGGTTACGGGGCATGGCATCACGGAGGGCACAGCAAGTTGCTTCGAGTGCATGCAGAGGGCAGATCTGGGGGCAAGGTGTCTGGTAGAGGGAAATCACAGACGATTCAGGCTGTGCAGTCAGATCAGGAGCAGCACATTGCACCAAGCATTGCTGGCATGGATGACTTTGTAGGCAAGCGGTATCCTATGGGGTGGGCAGTGGGTGCCCTCAGCACTGCTCATTTACACTTGGCCCCTTGTGAAGGCTGAGAGCACAGACAGCAGCATAGCCCTCCTTCCACTTTGCCCCTTCTTCAAGGAGTAGTCCGCCTTGTGATCGGGTGCACCATCCCCAATGCTGCGAGGGTCTGCCTCCTTCACTCACACCAGGTTACCCACCACTGGCAGATCATGCCAACCTAGCTGACCCATCCAATGATATGCAGACACCGAGATTTCTCATCAGCTGCAAGGCTCTGCAAAGTGCCAATGTAACCTATCTCCCTGAAGATGAGATTTTCAGCTGATGTCACGCCTGGAGCTCAACACAGTGTGGAATTCCCTTGCTCTGTACACAGGAGGGGCCAGATCACTCAATGCAAACACAGGAGACCAAGACAGCTTTGTACATCCACTGGAAGGAGAAACAATCACACACATAGGATCAAGGGGCTGTCAAAGTGGAAGGGTGGGGGGTGCAGAGGCTGTCAGTGCAACTTGTAAGCAGCCATAGCCCTTCCTCCTAACTTTTACAGCACTACTTTGTGCAGGCAGAGGAGAAGCTGCTGAACACTTGTTTCTTCATGTGCCTGCTCTGGGCTGCCTATAGCTTGCAGCTACTTCTCCTGGTGCTGCTGACACTGATGTGGGAGTGGAGGATTAGGGGGGGGTTTGAACAGAAGCTGTTAACATTGTGCTGTGGGGGAGAGGCAGCTGGCTGCATTCCTCCTTCTTAACCAGCAATTCTATTTCCTCTGACTTCTCAGCCCTAAGACACAGGTGCAACCACAGGGCAAAGTTGGGGCTTGCTGCTTCTACAAGCTTACCAAGAGCTGGCCTCCTTCATATGGCTTTGGGGTGGAAGCAGCTGCAAAGCCTGTGAACTCTTTACATTATTTGTATCACATGCTCAGTGACAGATTTAAAAGAAACCATAAGGAGCATTGGTTATTTCCAAACATGTCACATGGCTGCAGAAGTTGCAATGAGATTAATAATGTTAAAGTGTATCTTCAGGCAAAATCCTTTTCTTATAGTTTTGGATAGAGGTAGAAAATAGACCATTTGTCAAATTTTTGTTGCCATCTACGCATTGGTGGAATTCGCCTCTTTTTGTAATGGTGAAAATTGTCATCCAGAAAGTTTTAGAAATAAGGAGAAACTGTCCGGGTGACTACCCTTTCCCTTGCCTTCCACCTTTAACCTCTTGAGAGACTAAAAGCAAATGGAAAAGCATCCAGTAGTACACAGCAACAAATACATTTTCATGGGGTTTTGAACTCTTTTCTACTCTTTTTAAAACTAAAAAATTGCAGCAGAAGCGTACAGATATTGTAGAGATATAGATCAGGATGGAACTATTTTTTGAAAGTTTACATACATTTCAATTTGTGGTTTTGCTTACATCCTGTGGTTAAAAGATGCATAATTTTTCAACATGTTAAACAGAAGGCAAAAGGCCAAACAGAGCTAAAGTAGATACGTATGAACTATTATCTGCTTTAGGATTTGTAATTCAGCACAGCCAGTTTTGTAATTCAAACATTTGCCATACAAGGTGTGACAGCAATTTCCACAACTATGAATTCACAATGAACAGCCTCACACTGCTAACTTATCAACTCTTATCTCCCCTCCTATCATTTTCCCTGTCAGCACATGTGCATGCAGCAGAGTCCTTATTGGCTCCTCGTGCTGCTGTGCATGGCACATGTATGATATCAAGAGAGTTTATAGTATTTATGCTAGCCCCAATTAAGAAAAAAATATTCAACTTTAATACTATGAGTTGTTTATCTGCATGGAATCCAATTTCAATGTATTTAACATCATTTTAATTTACAATTGTGCATGATATACTGCAGAATATATATGTTTATGTTGATTAGTGGTCACAGTTGTAAAATATATTTGAAAAGTAAGTGTCACTGTAAAATCTAATAGGTATTCTATAGGACTTCTATATGTGTCACATATCAAGCAAGACACAGTGAAGATTTAAAATATGTCCGTATAACCCTGCCCTTGCCAAGTGTGTAATAAATATGTAAGTTTATGTAACAGAAGTAGAATGAACACATAGATAGCAGAGAAATATTTTCACACAAGTATTTGCTTATAATTAAAACAGTGGATCAGCAGGCGCAGATCGTGGAGATAGAATGACCCTTAATTCTCAGGAAATACCCACAGAGACAGGTCACAATGATTGCTTGGAGAGATCAGAGCAGACACAGCACTACATCTCTATCCTGGAAGCTCAATTTCTGTGCAGTCACATAATGCATTTCCTTCTCTGAGATCAATTAAATTCTGACTTTGAATGGTGCTTAAAGGCACAGCTTTTATACTGCAACCAATCTAAAAGATTCCAGTTTGATAGGAAGAGAAAATGTTGTGTGTCGCTTGTAAAATAAAAAGAAAAAACTACCACCAGTGCAAGCGGCTGGGAAACATCCTTGCGTCATGTCCCACTAGTTGGAACTGTCAGGTGACAGCATGATGTATCTCCTTCGGTAAGGGAAAGCATCCAAATATTTAGGACCTTGACATTCCCAATAGTGGTGAGTGACTGACAGGTGAAACCATCTGGAACTGCAAAGGTTAGTGTCTTAAAGCTGAACTCCAGGCAGATTATCGGGGCATCTATTAATGCAGCTGTTTTCAATATTACATCATTTAAAAGGTCAATTGAACCTTTGGTTTGTATCAGTAAAATACATTCCAGGTAAGTCACAACAAAAAGTGTTCTATGTCTTACAGTCCTAAAGTAGCCACAGCCTGAGGACAAAAGAGCCAGTCTCCTGCCAGCAGCTGTAGAGTGAGCCCTGTGAGCCAGTATTGGTCTTATTCCAGAAGTCTAACAAGTCAATTGTTGAGAAGCCAGACTCAGATATCAGAAAAGCTGATGTCCCCTGCTTTTTGGAAGGTTTTGGTTTTAGCGTAGTAGGGGGCATGTTGGACCTCTGGAAATAGGTCACTTCTTCCCCACAGAGAGGGTCCTACTTTAGAACAGGGTGGCAATATACACGGATCTGAACTCAGGTTGTTTGTTTTCATGAAAACGAACTCCAGGATTTTGCAGCTAGAAAAAATTCCTAAATTGTTCTTGATATCAGCCCAGACTAGGAGAGGGAGGGGAGGTTCCCTAAGACATTAAAGCTTCTCCTATATTGTAGTGTGCTGCCAGTCTAATGGTATGAACTTATTTGTAGAAGGAGATATTTACTTATCAGTACAGACGAGGTTGAGGATCTGGCTGTATTGTTTAGCAGAATTGTTTGGATCAGAAGACCTGCTGAACTGAAGTTAGTAATGAGCATAAATTACATATAGAATCATAGGATAAAACATACAAGCACTAAAAATAGAGATAAATTTAGTCCTCAGTATTTGGGAACTCTGTGCCTTGAGTGACTGCTATGTGACAGCTTGCCTTGGATTGCTTCCCAGTGTTAGGTTTAAGGGTCCCATACGTTGTATATGTAATCCCAACATATATGTAGAACTTTCTGTGACTCATTTTCAACATTCTGCTGCTGCTTCTGTTCACAAATTTCCATAGAATCACCTTTACCAGCAATTATTACCAACTATTTATGTTGTGAATACTTCTAAAAGGTATCTATTTAAAAAGATGCCCTGTATAGTAGTCTATATGTCTATAAAATCAGGGGAATATGTTGTCAGACTGGATTCCTTTCTAGAATGCATCCAGGTATATTTTATCAGTCAATTGCTATTTTCATTGCTCCAACCATGCTACAGAGGTGGAATACAGGATACATATTCAATGAAGTATGGTGGAATTCACTTTTTCAATAAAATAGACCATGGGGAAAAGGACTGGAAGTCTATGTGTTACCTGTGGACCTAGCATTAAAATTATGTGAATAATTAGAAACGAAAGACAGCACTACCAAACCTCATTCATTGCTATCCAAAGATGCAGTCTCAGGTAAAACTCTATAGGATAGCTGATATTAATATTGCTCATTAATGCCATTGCAAATAAAATCTAATTCCAATTATAACGCATATATATATATATTTTTTTTTAAATGAATGACTGGTATTGTCACAATGGAGACCAAAGCTGTTGCAGAGAAAGGTGATTTAGGAGGCTTTAATAAAATTGGACCATTCAGGCCCCATGATTTAGTGGTCACACACCTGGTTTCTGGCTAAAGATCATTGTCGCAGAGGGTCTCCTGCTTTCATACAGTATTGAGATAAAAAAAAACTCTTGCAAAGCATGTAGAAATACATCTGTAAATAATACAATATATAAAGAAAACTACTCTTCCAGCAAATTTGTGGAAACTTCTCAATTTGATCACTTCACCAGTTTAAAGTTTTATTTTACTTAGCATAAGCGATACAAAGTTTTCCAAAAGACCACTGATTACTTGGCACAGCAGTAAACCACCCCAGTGATTGCCCTAAATGCTGCCTCTGTGTACATGGGGATTACAGAAGGATTTACAGCATACCACTAAAGGATCAGAGGGAGTATATAGTAGTTTGGGTTTAAATTGGATGGATTACCATGGTATTTTAATGATGTGATTGTACTAAAGAATACAAAAGGTCATAGTTCAAATTTTATTAGTACTTAATCTACATCTATGATATTAACAGTGCCTATGGATTCAAAACTTCGAGGAGCTTAGGACTTTTGATTTTTGTATAGTTTTTTTGTTCATTTTTGCAAGTCAAACTGAATTTACTATTGCATACTGAATGTTATAAACCTGTCACAAAAGAAATACAGAGGTTTCCATGCCACTGCTCATTTGGAATATACTGAATGCCTGCTGTTATTCTGACTTCACTAGTTTCTGAATCACTGACTGCAATGTAGATCAGAAAATTAATTAAAGTCCTTACTGCATATTTCTTCAGGAGCAGTTCACATACAAAGTGCTAAAGGCAGAGGGTCAGCCAAGGAACTAGTATTTTTTGAAGGAGGGGGTCAGTCATGATTATGTATATTTTTTTTTATGACAGATTTGATATCTGGCTCTTGTCTCTTTTGTCCTGTCTATCTCCAACATTTCAAATGACAACAAGCTCAGAATTTCAGGGAGTGTTATGAATGGTACAAGTAAATTACTAAACATAATCTACTCCTTTACGGACATGGACTGGTGGGCAATGCAACAACTGGTACTTTACACTGACTTCCTTAGGGTCTATAAAGCGATACCTGATATAGCTGAAGCAGAACCCAACAAGCTATGATTAGGACAACAATCCAGGAATACAGGTACATTTTTGTCACCATGATAACAGGAAGGTCTCACCTTGCCTGAAATGGCAGGTGTTGCTTTGAAGAAAAATAATGGCCAGGTTCGTCTATGACTGTTTTACCATCGGGCTCCCCTTTGTTTCCTAGATTGTAATGAAGCTGATGAGGCTGAGAATTGGTCCCCCATTCCGGTATTTAAGTACCAGGTGTTTAAAATAAACTAGGTGCTTACAAAAAAATACCCATATGAGAGGTGCCTGCACAATAACAAAGACAGTGCTTGTTCGTGTTGAGGAAATCTCTTATATCAGGAATGCAGGAGTATTAAGTCTCATTCACTAAAATATGAAGCTAGGTGAAGTAATGTGCACCCATATTATCTTCAAACTGACTGTAATGACAATATTCTATTTTTGTCTTGATTCTTCTCTATAATACTGGATGTTCCCTTTCCTATACTTTACACAGTTTCACACTTTAGGAAATCGAGCCCACCCTGTCTAATGCTTACTAGAATAGTTTTCTATGGTTTTAGACGTGAATGAAGGTGGGTGTTTACACATGGGTAGGTCTTTCATTTACACTTTTATGCTGTCTAAAGAGAGCACTAACTTCATATTTCATAAGTATTACTTGCTTCCTAATCTTATCAGCAGTAGTGTATTTAGATATGTATAATATGCTGTTCATCAAATAATATTTCATGCTTTTCAACATATCTGTAGTCATTTCTGTCTAGAATGTCAACAAAACAATCCTGTGCTGAAATAGTGTTTTATTATGCAGACCTCTGTAGACTCAGTGACGTTACACACAGGGCTTCTGTTTAAGCAGTCTTCTTTTCTGTACCAAGAAAGTACAAATCATAACCACTTACTTCCTCTTGCATCTTATTTTAGGCTTTGCATATTCCGGTGGCCTTGCAAAGCAAAGCTTAGGTCTAGCAGTTCCTAAAACACCTGCTGCAAACAAATATCATGTGTGCTTAAATATGCCCTATCTGCATCTACTTTACTGGTATGTATATTGATAATTATATTACAAGAAGAGCTTAAAGAGGTTTATGTGCACAGATTAGCTCAGTGTATATTTTTGCCATATATTGTTGCCACATCATTCTGGGAAAAGTTGTCTGAAGATGCCAAAACCCAGAAAAAAGGCCTGGGTAAAAAGTTATTGCCCTGATGACGCAGCTTAAGGCATCACATCTCCGAGGAATAGGTGAATATTTGCAGAATTTATTTACATTCAATACCTAATACTATTTCTTATAGTTCTGGAATCCAGACATTGCTCCAAATGGAATTTTCTTTGCAGGATATAAAAGCTTTATATGGTATTCTATATCAGTGCAGTAAAAGTGGTAAAGACCATGTCCCATGTGCGAGCAGGATACAGAGTTGCTGCTCAATAACTGCAGCAGGGAATTCTGTATTGAGCACCAAATGTTGCAAGCAGTCGATAGCTTACAGACATAAAATTGAATACAAATAATTCCACCTAGCAACAAGAATGCCAAGAGTAGTGATCCTGTAACTGCTACAAAAGAACTCATTTGATAAACCTATAGAATACTCTTCAAATAATCCCAGGTAAAGTTTCTAAGCATTTGTAGAACCTTAGGTTTATTTACCAAAGGAGTTTAGGCAGTACACTTAGCAAACAGAATTGTCATTCTGTAATTGTATTAGAATTTGATAAAAAAAAATTACTGTGCAAAAAACACCTAATAACTTGCATGAAAAAAAAATGTTTATAACTTTGTTAAGTGAAGAGCCTAACTCCTTTTAGTAAATACACCATATTGTTTACAAAGTACCTTTGCACAGAGAACTCCTCACCTAAGGGAAAGTTTTAGCCTAGGTGGGGAATGTACCTATGGTTCTTAGCTCTAGCCCAGAGAAAGATATTTACACTGATGTACATGGACACTAAATCAGCCTTGGTAGAAGGAACATCTAGGTCAGCAAACTTCCAGATATATTCTAACAGGCCTTGCCAGAATACATCGACAAACACTCTAGCGTAATACAAAACCAGGTTGGCAAAAATTTATGAGATATCCGTAATTTAACAGAGATCAATGCCTAAATCTGGTACCAACAGACCTGTAAACCTAATCTCTATCATTGTAAAAATATAAGGAAAAGTTGTTGGAAGGTTTGGTGCTAAGAGAACACATGTAGGAATATATGACATAGTAAAATATTGTAGCCAGTGTGGATTTATCAAAGACAGATGGTCTCAAACAAATCTATTCTCTTTTTCTGAGTGAGTTAATAGAAACTTGGACAGCAGGGTAGCTATGGATGTAATATATTTTGACTTTGCTGATGTCTTTGACGTGGTGCCTTTCATTTGCCTAAAACAAGGCTAATTAGTTAAAAAAAAAAAAAACATTTTGGTTTTTAGTTGATTTACAATATTGCTTTAAAGCGTAACTAAACCAAAAAAATTGTGAGCAGGCAGGTAGTTTTTTTGCTAAAGGAACAGAACTGAGAGCATAATTTCACAAAAAGAATGATGAAAAAAATTAAAGAAGTGATTTTCCTTCTTCACTTCATTGAAAACAAGTGCAGGAATGGGCAAAAGGTAATAAGTTTAATTATTGTGATTTGAGGAGAGGTGATAAAGGGGTATGATCACTTTAAAAATCTGTAAAATAGTATTTTGCAGGAAGCTGAAAGATAATGGGTCATGGAGGAAAACTTATATAAACATATTCAGACAAAGGCAACCCTAGGCTGCCCCGCCCCCCAGAAAAGGTGAATTTGTTTTCTAGAGCTAGAGATACCTAGGAGGTATTCAATAGTTTACTGAAAAAAAAAGAAATAAATCACATTTTTGAAACTTTGCAGTAAAACATTAAAATTGTTTTTCATATTATAATTAGATACTAAGAGTACAGTGTAACTACATCAAAAAAACCCACTATATTAAATGCTAAAGAACATATACAGATAAGCAGTCTGTGGCTTTAATACAAACTATGAACGTGTACATTTGTGTCCCATTAGAATATTTCCTTTTATGCACTGTCTGGTAGACATAACACAAAGTGCAAGGTTATCTTTCCACCTGGTCACATACTTACCCTCCTTCACTGTGTGGCCCTGCATGACACTGGATAGCTTTTGTGAAGAAAACAACTACTAGGTTCCCTTTTTTGCTGCAAGTTAGTGATGCAACACAACCCTTTTTATGAGTAAACTGCACTCAGTGGCATCTAGCCGAGCAAGAGAATATATGGCACCCCTATAGATGTTAGGCAGCCTGGGGTGCTGTCAACAGAAAACTTGACAGGGACCCCTTCTTTACAATGGCATCAGCCAGTTCTGCACATTAATGATCATTGTTACCAGGGAGGATTGCAAGTATTTATCCATGTAGACATTGTAGTAGCGGTGTTATCAGTTTCAAGTTTGGTCCGCGACTTTGTCTAAGTTTTTAATTTTGGCCCACTGTGTTTTTGAGTTTGACACCCCTGTTCTAAGGTAAGTACACTGTTTCATACAAAGTATATGCTACCAGACTTTTACCTTTTTTTTTTCATATAATGAAGTATCTATGTGTACAACATCATTGTAAACACAAGGTCACATCCTATTTTTTCTGTCTAGTAAAACAAGTTTCTGTATTTCTTTAGCCTCTTCCTTGCTCATGCCCTCCGGTCTTCAGTGACCAGCTGTCATTGATGTCTGCAAACCACTTGTGGGGTTATATAATGTTCGGTATGATTAACTCATATACCACAATGTATGCCAGGCTGGTAGATATTAATTGTGAATTATACCTTTAATCCTCACATCATTCCTAATAATTGCCTCCTATCTATGTTTTTTTAGTTGCTTTAATACATGTGCACAGAAATAAAACGAACAAAAATAAAAATCATGAAAGATCTACAAAACGAAAAAAAAAAAAAAAAAAACAAAAAAAAAAAAAAAAAAAAAAAAAAAAAAAAATCGAAACAATTCAAAATGAACACTATTTAAAATGTAAACTTGAAAGAAAACATTCAAACTAAAGCTTTAAAAAAATTACGTATTCCTGTTTACAATAGTCATACATATAGGCTGTAATGTTCTACAGCTCATTTAGTGTCTGCTAATCAGCAGTGGAGAAACTAAGACAAGAACTATAGGAGTGAAAAGTAGCATTGCGGTGCTGTAATTTGCACCAAATTGCCCTTACGACAGCAACTCAATTAATATGACTATGTTCACAATAAATAGAGGTCAATATGGAAATGTGATGATGATCATCAGAGATATAGGTTACTTATTTGTACTAAACACTGACAAGGAAATCTAAATATAACTATGCAATTCTAATTTGTGTGTACCAAAAATAAAACAGACAGGCTGGTGAGCACATTAGAGATTGGAGTAACTATATCTTAGACTGAATGCACTTACCAAATATCATAATTATTATTATTATAGTTCTAAGTGGAAGCATATCACTAATAATCAAGGATTCAAGAAAAATGAACAGTCATGACAATTTGCAGTATAAGATGTACTATAACATTCTTAGCAGTATTAGAAGGGCTATTTGTCACTTCTTAACCTTATTGGTTATTCTGTACAAGTTCCAGACAACAAGAGAAATATAAGCAAAACAAAATATTTATTAATGAGGAAAAATACATGACTAAAATATACTGAAATAAAGGAATAATGTCCAATAGAAAAGAGTAATATTTAAAGGTCAAGTTCAGCTTCTTTCGACCCTACCAACACCCTATTCCCCCCCACTCCCATCACCCTGATTAAAATGAAAACATAACCATACCCTATTTCAAAATTCCTGTGACCAACAGGGTTCATTTTGTTCTTCTCTGGAGTTGCTCAATACTGCTTTGAAAGACACTTTGAAATGTAAAAGCATCATTCTATGCAGCATTCTCCACGAGAATGCGGTGCATAAAAAAAACTCTAAGGGGGTGAGTCCATGACGGTCAATGTTAGGTGCTTCCTGTAAACATGGTGCTGGGAGTCATGCAGCCCAGTTGTGGAGTATGTGGAGGGGATCAGTGGACCAATGAATAGGGTGATTAGTGCGGTCTTACCTTTATTTGTCATACAGGAACAAGGAAAAACAAGTGTTACAAAATATGCTACTTTTAGGTTTTAATTTATGCAAAAAGTTGTAGTATATCCATTTTAAAACAAAGAAAATCAAAATGTGTAGATGTTTGATCTGTTCATGGGTTATTGGTGCAGACCAGCAAATACTGCTCTGCAGACACAAACAAACTGCTCTCACAAACGGCCAAAAAAATTATCAACTGATTGCTGGTCTCGTACAAATCACAGACATAAAATCCAATAACTTTTTTTAAGTTGTTATGCTGTCTCTGACAATGAGAAGTTGTTGTGCCATGATCTTTTCACCCAAAACTTCAGTAATCTATGGATGTTGACGATCCAAAAACTTTTTGCTTCTCTTTATATCATTGGGACTTCAGCTGTAAATTTTAAACACCTTTGTTCCCAAATTTACCGGAGATGAATGCAACTCCGTTTGTTTGCCCCATATTCCAAACAATCCAATAGGAAGTAGGGAAAATTCACTTCTAAACCTAGGTGTATCTATAAGATATTAAAAAACAGTATTTGAAGGTAAAACCTCAGTTTAGGATTAACTAACAGTATCTCAATTGTTAGTTGTTCTTTTATTTAAGGAGCCCATTCCCCCCCCCCCCACACACACACATTCCAACTGACCTAAGCCAACCTCTTGCTGCACAGTTCCAATATCCACATCCATACATCAAATCCACTAATTGTTAACATGTCTTTACATGTCTGCTGCCCATGCCTACTGGTAGAAGAAAAAAAGAGCCCGAATAGAATTCAGTAATGATATAGTGTAATGGTATAGGCAGCAGAGTGGTGGTTTGATGAAAACAATGGCTGGAGCTAGTGTAATATTGGACTGTGGAGGGGTGGGAGTGTGTAGGTCAGTGTGAAGTAGGGGGAAGATAAAGAATACTTGGATAACAGTAAACTTTTGTTTGTAAAAGGTAATTGCAGATTAAAGCAAACAAGAGTTATACTGGTTGCCCCTTCCCCTGTCCCAACATAACCCATATTTACGGAGATATAATGGCCTCAGTCCTGCTGTTTGCTTACATCCAGATCATGCCTGTACATAGACATCTATGGCTAGATCTGCCTTGGTTTGTCTACTAGCCCCATATAAGTCACCAGAACTTGCCAATTATCATTGGAGGGAGGTGGGTTATTTTAGATTAGGGGAAGTTGATAATCAGGATATCTCCAATTTCTCTTATAGTGCAGTTATTCTGCACTATATCCTAGCATCTACCTTCTGGTTGTACTCTACCTGTACACTATGGAATGGGCCTGATTTATTAAAGCTTCAGATACACTTTCACTGGTGAAGCTGGGTGATAAAGCAAACCTGCAATGGATCTCGTTCAGGATTAAAAACCATTTGTTAACAAATAGCAAATTACTATTTCATGTTTACTGGATCACACAAATTAACCAATGAAAGTATCTCCCCCAGTCTCAGGACCTGATTTATTAAAGCTCTCCAAGTGAGTAGAGACTCAAAACATTTATTTTGTTTTAAATCAAACAGATACTTGTATTAAATAGTACGTGGTAGACCTAAAGGAGGTTGTTCTGATGTATGTGTGTATGGTCATCTTCAGTTGACAGATTATCAATGTAAATTATTTAAATCCCAAAGTGAAAATTAACAAAATGCAGTCAACATTTGCTTCTCATATTTTTCAGCATAGTAATCAAACTCCTGTCTTGAACTAGAAGCAAACAGGGCAACAGCAAACACCATTTGTCTTTTTAAATCATGGCACTGCAGACAGGAACATAGCATTACTCTAGTTCCAGCTTCTAAAGGCCACGGTCCCAGACATATAAATGTAACACGGTCATATACTGATGTGATAGTATCTACCATTTGCTCACATACCAAGTAATATCATTTTAGAACCATATTGAATTAGCCACTGTATATTAACAGATGAAAACCATAAATGATTAACATCTAGTTCGCTAAAAAACAGTGTATCTAACAATTGCCTTTAAAACACATTTTTCATATCTATATGCATGCGCTCCAAAAATAGCATTTCACAAGGGGAGTTTTTGGATCCCTTTCTAACCATGCCTGCTATTGTGAGTTAAAAGACCACTTGTAATATCCACCAGAATCCCATGTCACAGTGTGAAAATGCCAGAGCACAACTGGGCGACTAGGTTCAAGATAGGAACCTCTGCTATTATGTTTACATACAAATATGACAATTTTATTCAACTTCGATTTTCTTCAAACCTTTTATTTATTTCCTATTCCCAACATAGCTCCACAGCAGTCAATGGTGGAGGGGGTTCTTCACATTTCTACTTGTTTCAGTCAGGGGCTGCCAATAGTACTTTGTGTTCTGATCATCTGTTTGTACTGGAAGAATGGATAATCTCCACAATGAATAGCAGTTTTCACTTATAAAACATATACGTGTATGATAGTCATACAACAAAGATGCAAACATCCATTTAGGAGATATCACATATCCAAAGAAAAAGTTATGACACTTATTCAGAACAAAAAAGAAATTAAACTCTCATATTTATAGCCAAAAGTGTATTGTGCTAGCAGACAGGGACAATCACTAGGGATCCTGGAACTGTTTTTACACATACTGCTGCCTACTTCTAAAAAGTACAGATTGTTTTGTAGTGCATGTATGAAAATAATGTTTAGTTACATATATTTTTATTCATATTAACTACATTTTTCCCTAGGTTTGTGAGTGGTTTAGTTTTGGTTGGCTTGGGGGAAACTAACTGAAATCCAGTACAATGACCAGCCAAATACAGTTAGGTTCATAAATATTTGGACAGACAACTTTTTTCTAATTTTGGTTCTGTACCTTACCATGTTGACGTCCATAGCCTTTGAGTCAAGTGTCCAATTACTTTTGAGCCCCTGAAATGAAGTGATTGTGTAAAAAAAGGCTTTAGTTCCTCGCATTTTTAGGCAATCTTTTTGTTCAACCCACTGAAATAAAGCTGAAAGTCTGCAGTTTACCTGCATCTGAGTTGTTTCATGTAAAATAATTGTGGTAATGTACAGAAGCAAAATTAGAAAAAAGTGGTCGCTGTCCAAATATTTATGGACCTAACTGTATGTAGGGAAAATGATACCCCTGCCTACTCTAGAAGACAACATACCAGGTCCTTCAAGAACACCACCTGGATTCTATTTTTCTGCACCCCCACCCCATTAGCACCTTCTTACTATTTCTCCCCTTCCCACCCTGATTAGTGGTTTTTACTATATAGTGACTATAATAAACATTACCTGTATACTTGTATATAGCAATAATTAAGAAACAATAGTGAAAGTCTCATGAAACTTGGTAGTTACAAAAGTATGATAAAAGTGCTTTTATCAGATTTATTCCAATGCAATTGCTTTCAATTTGAGGGGCTGCCTTTTATTAGTGGTCTAGAATATAGTACTGAATGAATTTCAAGTGTTCAAAGCTCACCATCTCAAAGCAAATTTAACAGTCTAAAACTTCACCTAATCCTTATCCCACTCATTCACAACTTTAAAACCTTACCTGAGCCTGTCTGCATTTGATTCTCTAATGTGTCTCTTCCAGGATTAAAGACTGGTGATCTAACAATGACTGGTCTTGTTATTGCCCTTTGTTGTGATGTCATCACATCTCAAAAGAGTTTTTTTGAGCCTGTGACTAACCCATCAGCCAAACGCAAATGTCCCCCTCACTCTGGCAGGATGCAGGACCCCCACAATATAGCAAAAAAAAAAAAAAAGACACAAAAGTGAGATTGGATTATATATATATATATATATATATATATATATATATATATATATATATATATATTTAATATTAAAACCTAGGTATTAGTTAGAAGTGGATGTAATTTAAAGGTGAAGGGGATTTAAAGAGGACATTTTAGCCTCCCTATACGAATATCAGCAAAGTACAATAACTTAAATGGCCACCTTAGCTGTGTGCAAATTAAAAGTATTGTAAAATTGTTATGTATGTTACAAAATAAATCTTTAGGTGGTAAAGATATTTAGTTTTGGTTAAGCATATCTGCTGTGGCAACATATTAATCCCATGTATGTGGCTAATATAGAAAAGAAATGAAATTGTTTCAATAGACATATTGCTTTTTCTGCACATTTTCCTCTAAGTTTGCCTTTAGCCCTTACAGTCAGCTTTCTGTAATTTGAATTGTAAATGGCATGAAGTCAGTCCACCATTTACAAGGTTTTGTGCTCGGTGTTTCAGCTGTCAGGTTAGTGTCTAATTCTTCAGCAGTTTCTGTATCTTCAGTTCAAATATGCTGACTAACTACAAGGTATTTTTTTTTAATAATTCCACAAACTAAGCACATTATTTTGCCTTGCGCTAGATATATTGATACAAACCTAAAATATATAGGTTTTTGTCCTGTTTAAATTAAAAGCAGCACAACTTTGATCTGTAATACAATTAATTTCATGTTTATCTGGAAAATATACATTGTGCAGATCAAGTTAATTCAAATGCTAGAAAGGGAAAGAAATAAACGTGTGCCCCCTAGTGTTATATAAAATGAATTCATCAATGAAGCAAAACCATTTTCTATAGTTTTCTGGCTTTTCTAACTGGGTAAAATGACAAAGATTACCCATGACCTACCAATTCTGTAGGTCCTTAAACGTGAAGCCAAGTTTCCACTGGACATGTTCCTAATTTTTATACTTGTCATCTCTAAGCCTGATCACAAAATTATTTGTAAAAATAGGCCGTATTGATAATAAATACTTGTGTTGGCAAATAACTTCATACATAGACTATCAATACTATTAGAAGAATTTTAAATCTTATGTTGCTTGTAACTAAGCAGCTCTTCTGAATGTACTATGAATATCACCACCTCACTATCTTAAATTGGCTCTTTTTCTAAATACCAGGCCCAGTTTGTACCTGTTTTTTTTTTTTTTTTTTTTTTTTGGTTTTGGCAGTTCTGGCATTTAAAACAAAAAGAATGATATTGAACTTGGATATGAGTAAAAAAAAATGCCTCTGTCATATACAAGTCTTGTTCACAATGCATACTCACAGTGCAAGCATTAGGGATCTAGAAAAAGTTTTCATATAACTGCGGCCTTATTCCTTGAACCTACAGACTGTTTTGTCATGTTGTTTTCATGGTGATCATATTTGGTTACATATAATTTTTTGATATATTCTTGCCCATTACATTACATACATTTTAGCATGTGCGATTGGTTTACGTTAGGCTGATTTGATGGAATATGTAATTGAAATCAAACACAGTGATCACTTAAATATTTAGGGAGAATTGAAACCCTTAGCTGCTCTAGTACAGGCATCAAACAAGGCCCTTCAAGAATACCTCCTAGATGTTCCATTTCTGGCCCACAACAGAATCTTCTCATCATTGCTCCCCATCCCACTCCAAATCTGCACACTCTCCTTTATTGTGCAGCCACAATAAAGTCTGTAAATTTATACAAAGCATCAATTAGGGAGCAGTAGGAAGACTCTCATGGAACTTGGCAAAATTTAGGATACTATTTATTAGTTCCCTAAAATACAGTACTCAATGAATTTCAAATAACTTTAACAATCCTTATACCTTCATCTCATCCCACTAGTATGTAGACTTTACAGAGCCTTTAATCTCCATAAATATCAGAAATATGGGATTTTACTCCCAAGGATGTTCCATAATGATATAGTAAGCCTTAAGTATATAACCGCTGGCATCATTACTTGTATAGAATGGAGGACACCCAAGAAAGAATGACTGCAGACATAATGCGGTAAAAAACTAACCTTTTTGTAAATGAGACTTGATGTTTTCTTGATAGGACATCTCAGGAGCACTGTAAGTGAGGTGGTTGCCTCGTTTACATGTTTATAGCCTCTCAGGGACAATATTGGTGCATGTCCCTTTCTGCCTCATTGCGGATTACTAATGGCCACTCTGACCAGCCTGAGCACAGAGAAAGGTAAGCTAGTTGGATAGGTCAGCAGAACTGCAATTTGTGCAAATTTAAAATGGGGAAGCAGCCTGAGAAAAAGAACAGTGTGTTGTAGGTATTTGGGGAGCATGTAGGGGTGCGAGCTGTGGATAGTAAGTGGGGTTGGGATTTAAGGTATTAATAAACAGGATTTATATAGTGCCAACATATTACTCAGTGCTGTACATTAAATAGGGTTATTTCAGAAGGTTATCGTCATGTTATTGCTATGCAGGCTATAGTTTTAGGGGTTACTGCTATAAGCTATTGAGTTTGTTATTTTACGCATTAGGATTATTGCTGTGAAGCTTGCTGTAAGGGTTATTACCAGCCTCAAGTTATACCTACTTTGTATGTCCACCCCACCCCCCACTTCACCACTGTTCCTTCATTAGTGGGGCTACCTCTTCTTGTAGTGTCTTCTCTACGGACTGCTTTTTTTACTTCTTTCTGGGTTTCCGACAAGCAACCTAAAGTGGTAAGCCATAATGATGCACATAAATTCTCTACAGCATGAGGTTTTATCGTCATTTATAATATACACGTCTGTTTAAGTAATCACTCCTCTGGAGCCTTAAATGTTAGATAATGTACTATTTCACAATCAGCACCCCCAAGTATACAATATTCATAATGGGTAGAATTTGTTCAAACCGCAATCTTAGCCACTATACCAGTTGAACTCAAAGTTTTTAGGCTGCATTTGGTAAACATAGAGATTAATCTTAATTATCCAAGGCCGTCTGCTATGACTTCTTAGATATGAATCTATATCAGTCAGTCGAAATCTCAAAATTCTTGAGACACTGGGCAAAGCGAATGTTAAGTGGGCAACATTGTATCTGATATATTAACAGTGAAATAATTAAAGTGTTTCATTAACCTAAAGGCTTTCCTTTTGAATTTTTCAGTTAACTCTGTGTGCCCAATTTTCCTAAATTAGAAAACCTGTTTTCTCAAAAGCTATTTAGGAAAGGATTTCAGTCAATCTACGCTAACCAGAAATATATATATATATATATATATATATATATATATACACACACACACACACATATACATACATACACACACACCATAAGTCACCAAAAACAAGCAAAATTTATTATGGTCATTATATAAATGACGAAAACCTAGTTGATACACCACTTTACCAGAAAATAAAAAATTCACATTTTCTAAAAATCCACCTTTTTATAATAAAAAAAAGTAATAAAAATATTGTACTTATGGCACTGAACCCCATTCAATTACGAAAAACAATGGAAACTCTCTCTCTAGCTGTGGTGTGCTAGGGTAATAGATTGCAGCATTGTGAAGAACTTAGGCACGCTTAGAATCTTGAAGCAGTAGGTATATAGGTGAGCATTGCATAAAATATGTATGTGCTGGGAGGGGGAATAGGAAGCTGCAGGATTAATGCTTTTAACAAGTAATAAATCCTTCTGTAGCCCTAACAAGCCACACAATCTTCACCAATAAATTACCCCATTCTAGAAACTTAACAAAAGAAAGCAGATAGTATTGTGTAATACAGGGTACCTTTAGTTGTCCAGAAGTGAAACTAATAGCATTAATGAACTCATGTTTCCATTAAGGAGGTATTTTTTCTTTCAGGAAATGAAAAGTTAGTTCTATAATTATTGAAGTTACTTGTCAGCAAATCAGTACATAAAATATTTTCCTTGTAAAATCCGTTCAGATAACTGCTTACTCAGCAAGAATGTCATTATATTCCTTTACTATCTGCAGAAAATGCAATATTTTCCTGAATTTCCCTGGCAGTGAATATTGCATTAGCTGGAGTGTGAGATCACAGAGACTTAAGCATAAGTAGCCAGGAGAGACAGAAATAAGCAAAGGTAAATAGTGTAAAGCAGAACTCAAGAATAAGACACAAGACAAATACAGTTAAAGTTCTCATGTATTAACTGTTATACCTGACAAAGCATTTGCAAATTCAACCAGTCTTGTAATGCACATGTCTCCAACACTGCATAGCCAAACAGGTGAGCCTGATTCAGCTTTACAACTTCCTTTGTGACCTACCTGCTCATTGCTCAAAGGAAAAGCAATGTGATAACCATTCTAATTTATTGCCTAATTAGCAGGCTGGAGTGAAGAGGTAATAAAGACAGCTGAATACCCCACCTCTTGCCACCTCTATAGCTGTGGAGGTTAGCTAAGGCCAGCAGATAACAATGTCAGACTAGTGTGTTCAATTTGGGATATCTTTTTAAGACTTGACTTTGTAGTCAGTGGCAAATATTTTGTAGTGGCAAATATTCAATTATTTTTCAAAACACCACTCTTGCCAGTATACAAAGCACATTAGTCAAAGTGGACAACTACTAGTGCCTTACTTCACTATATTATTTATTATTATTATTAATATTAAACAGTATTTATATGGCTCCAACATATTACACAGCACTGTACATTAAATAGGGGTTGCAAATGACAGACAGTGACACAGGATGAAGAGAGGGGATTGAACTGGGGCTAAGGCACTATGTGCAAAGAGTTTGTATGTTCTCCCTTTATTGGGGGAGTTTCCTCTGGGCACTCCGGGTCATTCCAAAAGCACTATATAAATACAAGTTAACATCTCAGTGATAAAATTCCCCATGTTTCAGTCCTTTAACACAGTTTTACCAAATCTTCAGCTCAAACAAAAATTTGGGAGCATTACTTTCGGCAGACCGTAAGAAGAAAAATGTGCATGGACTGCATATTTTTCCCGAATAAACACCTACTATGGAGATGTTTGAAAGCATTTCAGTATGGCTTTTGCTAAGATTTATATCGTGTCAGAATTACTTTTTAATGTTAGCCTTTAATTCAGCAGTAATTAGCTAAACAGCCATGGTTACCTGTGTATATATTTGTATCATTTATATACAGTAAAATAACAACAAAGTGATATCTAATTAATATTTTATGAAGTCAGGTACTAAAATAAAGCAAATGTTAGCAGGAGTTTCAAACCATTGCAATGTGAGGTTTTAAAGAACTGCTTTGTACTGGTAGGTGAGCAGTTTTATAGCAAAGCAATTTATATTAACAATGTTAACATTCTGTACATCCCAAGTCTCATAGATGTTAAATTAGGTCTAATCTCTTGTTCTAGCATATTACAAAATGTTATCTAAAATACCAGGAGAGTAGGTTTTATTTTACAGTAATAATCATGCTAAAAACTAAATATATCCTATGATCCAGAGCAGTAAATTGTTTGGCACTTATACACATATAGTTGCACTGTTAATAGAGCGGGTTAGGCATTTCAGAAGTCAGTAACAACTGGCAAACCACATGACTTCCATTAGCTCTGTCTCCCAAAATACAAGCTGAAAAAAGCAAAACTTCTTCACGACCAAATCACATAGGAAAAGAACATGAAAAAGCTCAGGAGCATTGACTGTGTATTAGGTAGTAGAGCTGTATTTGGATAATGTTTTTGTAAGCTGGTTCTGTCATGCTTTTTTCAAAGACAATTTAATGTGGAGTTTCATAGAAAACAAACAGAAATCTAAATATGCAAATATGCAAGACATAAATAAAACAAATTACAATATTAATGATAATTTCTATGGTTTTTGATTTACAATTTTATTTATTCCACTTAAGCATATTTTAAAACCCAGTCAAGTATCTACTTTGTGTAAAAAATCTGATTTAATTTCACTTGCCATTAATTTGAAATTATATTTCCTAAAATATTATATTACAAATCCTACAACTCTGCATTATGAATTATTCAGGAGAATATTTAAATATAATAATTTTATCACAGCTGCTGCTTCAAAATATTCCTTTTGGGGAGTCTCTATTCTTTTTGTCTCAAACTCAGAACATACAAACTCAATGCAGATAGTGTCCTGATTGAGATTAAAATCTGGGAGCCCAGTGCCTAGGCCAAAGTGCTAACCACTGAGCTAAGATGCAGCCCAGTCTTCTTTATGTGTGTAAAATAATATTTTACTGTGTAATTCACCCAACAAATACCTTTAAAATATGAACTTAAACTCTCTCAACCCTTGGATATCTGCTCTGTTAGACTGCCTCCTGTGCATGACTGTAATAGGAAAGAGCTTTTCTTTAGTATACTCCCCCTATAGCTGGCCAGCTAAAACTTGTCCTAGGTTATTAGTGCAGTATATTCTGTATACACCTAAACCTGCCAATAACCCCACTATACAGCTCATATGCTCATATGCTTAACCACCTGAGCGTTACACTGAGGTCTAGATTTCTGTACCAAAAGTGATCCACTGTTTTTCATGAAATTTTTTTTTTAAATTGTAGACCTGTAACTTACAGAAATATGTCCGAACAAGGGTTCTAGTAGATATTATGAATATAAGAAATGTTTGAAACACACAATCATGTAAAAAAAAAAAAATACTTTTAATAAAATTAAAGGAAATTAGGCGAAGATCAGCAAAGGTAAGATAAGACACAGTGTTACACACTAGCCATCCAGGGAATAATGGCAATTTTTAAAACTTTGATTCTGTATTTATTGGGGTTTGTTTTGAATTATTTTGTATTTGATTGGATACGGGAGTTTGCATTCAATCCAATACAAAATGAGCGTTTTAATTTACCAGTTATGTACTTTGTATTGAATACAAGATTGAATTTGGATTGAATACAAGAGTTTGTATTGAATCCAATACAAAATGAATGAATGAGTTTCTATTTGAATTTCCCGCACACGCGCCGACGTCATCACGCACGCAGGGAGGAGCTGTCCGTTTTTTTTTTCTCCGCCGGACGGCTTCTCCCTTCAGAGATCATCCGGCGCTGGAACGAGAAGGACGTGGGACGATCAGCGGGACCAGGTAAGATGCCGGGTGGCGGAACACAAGATACCGGCCGGCATCTTACCGGTCCCGCTGGCACCCGACGCTGGAGAGGGAGATCGACGGACGACGATGGACGGAGGATGACGCTGGAATAGGAAAACGACGCTGGAATAGGAAAACGACGCTGGATGTGCACAGCGGGACCATGGAGGTAAGGCTGTGACAAAAATACGGGCTTAACCATCCTAGCCATTTTTTTTTTGCCCGTACGAAGGTCGGGCATAACGGCTAGGTGGTTAAGCTAGACACAGAGTTATCACTGTATTTTATGGTTGTGAATGTTCATACCAGTTATATATGCATTTTGTTAACATAGGCAGAAAAGGAAAATATACCTTTAAGAGTCATTATCTAGCTAGAAGAGGTAAGCCAATCACAGTGAGTCTTACACTATGCAGAGGCCTCAACCAATCACAACCAGCCTTACACTGTGTCTATGGGGAAATTCCCTAGCAAACCAGGCTGTATTCAGTGTGCTAATAGAGAAGAGAAGAGAACAGCCAGAGTTCCAGCCAGAGAGTTTCATAGAAGTAGACAAAAGGCCAAAAAAGGTATTTAATACAGTTATATAGATTCCTGTAGTTTAATAGTGATTGGGACTGTCTGCTGAACCCTTTCATGTGTTTGCTTACAGTTCCACCATTATCATTATCATTACCAGAAAACAAACCAACAAACAAACTAACCAACTTCAACCCTCATTTTGTGATACCTCATTCAACACATGTTTGTACATAGACTTTCTGCTGCAGAATCAGCAGTGTTATATGAAGAAGTTTGAAGTTATTAAAGAAGTTATTTGAAGTATTTGGTGTGCTCTTTAAACCTACTACTTTTATGGAACGGTATTAGAGGAATTATAGCGTAAAGACAGTCTGATCAGACTAAAGAGAGACAGAGATAATAATTCTTCTAACGCCACAGCGCACAAGGCACCTCATAGTGCTGCGCCTGCCACACCCCCCCCCCTCCTTTTCCCGAACCTTTCGTTCCCCAAAAACATAGCTGCGAGTATCGTGAAATTGGCCTTTTGGACTTTTAATAACTTTACACCTTTTTTATTATATACCATTTCAACAGTTAGAACAGCTACTCCACAGCCTCAGGAACTATATCAATCCCGCATAACATCCCCACAATAACCATTACCATTCCATTAACCACATTTTGGAGACCCCATACCTTAGATGGCTCTCCCAACTCCATTACTTCTACCAACACCTGCACAACACCATGCCACTCGAGGACTTCAAACCACCATAGCACCACAAGTGTAACCCTCTTACACTTGTGTGCCCCTCCACACTCGCAAGGCCCTATGAATCACTTCCTGCAGCCCCAACACCCACAAATCAATACCGACTGTGTTCAAGTGATCGCCATCCCCCCTCAGATACCTCTGAAAATCACTTTCCAGGTCCTTATGCTGGCACTACTATTTTTTCCCCATTCCTGGCAGTAAATCTGCCCACTTCAATATTCACCTTTGCCCAAGCTTTGTTTAAATGGTCAACTTAACTAGCCAACCTCCATCGGGTCCTGGCCACTACTTCACACTATACCACTATCAAATCAGGAAAAGAGGTGCCCAGCCTCAGGAAATCCTATTTCTGTCCCTGATGAGTTCCCTCATGGAATGCACTCCCAAATCGTTGCCCCCTGTATGTATGACAACCACATCCGCCCCCCCCTATCTATTCAAACTTCCACCAAATGCGGCCTCACATATATATCAATATATATATATATATATATATATATATATATATATATATATATATATATATATATATATAATATTTATATGTGAGCCTATATCTCACAGATTCACACCTACCGATCTTGATCACATCCTCCCCAACCCCCAACCTTGCTGCTTCCGTTGCCACCTCAATCCTAAACGAATGAGATGCATAAGCCCTTCCATCCAACCCTTCTTCCTGCAAGCACTTCCGGAAGATAGCAAAAAAACAGATATCAAGACAAACCTCCCCCATCCTGATGAACCAAAAAAGGAACACCAAAAATACCTCCACCGACGTAACGGGACAGGCGGAACTCCCAGGCACTATGTCCAATTCCACCCTAAAAGCCTGTCCTTCTGTATCCATCTTGGAATGTGAAACAAGTACCCTAACCAGGCCTTGCCTTGTTCCACCTGAACATCCCCAAACTGCAGACCCCAAATTTTGCCAGCTCCCCAATCCTGGATGTGCCAAAAAAACGGCAGCACGTAAGCTGTCTTAAACAGCACCACCTCATACTGTGACGCACAAACCACCTCTAAATGTCTCAACAACTTCAACAGTAATACATACGACACTGGAAGCCTCAAATCAGCCCTCACACGCTCCTTACATAACCTTTTAATACCTGACGCACCACAAATGACATCCTGCACCCCCCAACATTTTAACCAAAAAGCCAACCCTGAAATATTTTTGTTCAACGTCGAAATCGAAACCTCACGGTTCACTGTCCTACAGAGGAAACACAAAACCAGACTTGTATAATCTGCCACAGACCTATCCCTCACAAACTCACCGCAAAAACTGTATTGTGATCCCATCTCAAGGACGGCCTCGCCGCCTTCCTCTGCCTAAACTGTTCATCGTACCTAAGCCAGGCCTGACCCCCATACACCCTATACACCTTATTAAGGCCATCCAAATACCCAAATGACTTCTAACCAACCACGCTCACCAGGATAGCAACCCCCATCCCCCAATGTCTTACAGTCTCTCAGGCTCCCCCCTCTGTCTGCGGACCCCATGGCCGGAGCTCCAGACGCGGCCCACGCTTCCACTTCCTCCACCGGCTCATCATCCTGAAGTTCCCCCTTCAACAGGGGATCTCACCCTGGGGTCTTCCGCCTCCAACCCCACAACTGGCACCCCATCTGGCCTTCTCTTTCCTGAAACTGCTGCATCCTGGGAAAGTCGCCTTTCTGCTGACGCACTTCCACCCTCCTTGGAATCTGAGGCTCCGCCCTCCTCCTGGCAAGACCTCACATGCGCCATCTTGGACCCTCTGACTTAGCCCCTTGTCCTCCACAGCCTCGAAGAAGATGCCTCCGCCATCTTGGACATGCCTGGCCCGGAACCGATCTTAGTCCGACTCCACCCGTCGTTCTCTGCTCACCACTCCTCCGGACATCCACGTCATCTGCAGCACCAAGAGACAGGCGGGCACCCGCTGCGGCAGCCACTCCACGCTGGGCCTTTACCGGCACCGAACCGGGGAGGCCGCAGGCCTCCGAGTCCGTGAAGATCGGGAGCTCACCCTGTGTCTTGTAAAGACCGGTCTACACTCCCACGGGCTCTGTTTCTGTAGGGAATTCTTCCCAGAGCCCCCCACTCCACCCGGAGCAGCTTGTTTGGTGGGGGGGCCTAGAGAGTCCCAACTGGGGCTCCCAGTACGACGGCTCACCCATTAGATTTCTGACCTCAGGCGCACCGGAGGCCCGGGAGCACCTGGAAGACCTCCGAGGCTGTGCCCTAATCCTGCCAGGTACTCAGCGGGCCATCCTCTGAAATAAACGAGGTAGAGAGGAATAATGTATTAAAAAGCATGGAAACGGTGTTGCTGTGGCACTGTTGCTCCTGGTCAGAAGTACATCAAGTTTTCAACTTTCACCCTTTAAATAGACCCTTATGTTTCCTTGTATTCAAAAATAACCTCATAAAAATTGAGTACACCAGCTACTAAACTGAACTGAAAAATCTGAAACTGAAATAGACATACAGCAAGTAATGTGTTTCAACTTCATATATTTATAACATTAAAACATGGCCAAGAGGCTCAGTTGTTGTTTTAAGCAACCATTAAGAGAGGGAGACACTCTACCTAAGTGACATTGACTCTGGGATGAGTGCTAGTGCCAGACGTGACAGTTGCACCATATTAGAAATTGCTGTCCTTGTGAGATTTTTATACACTATATACAGACTTTGAAGAGGACACACTTTATCAGCTGAAGACCACACTGAATTCCACTCTTGTTGGCCAAGAGCAATATGGAAAGTTATAGTGAGCACAGGATCACTATAAGTAAATGATTGAAGATCATTACCTGGTCTGATAAACACAAAGCTCTAGTGTGATGTGCAGATAAGGCCAAATTTTGGTGCAGTAAAACAAAGAGTGTGATCAGTTCAGGATTGGATTAAGCTGGTGTAATGGTGGGCAGGTAGCAGAGAGCAGGGTTAGGGGTCATTTGGTACCTAGCCCAGAATTTATATGTTATGTTAGGCTGGTGGCATAACATAATTACCCATGGTAATATATTACTATTAAGATATTGATTAGAGTAGGTCATGCTGTTTGCAGGAACCAATGTTTTTATATAGTTACCTGCTCCCTATTCAGACTTGCAATCCCAGCACCTGCTAAGGAAGAATGTGGTATGCCTAATAAAAACTGACCTCTGATTGTAGAATTCCTAAAAAGATTCTCTAGAATTGTAACTCCTAACTTACTAAGCAACAAATACTGTCAATTGGCTCAAAATAGCACGTGACAACAACACAACAAATATGTTTTTGATTTTTTTCTACATTTATTTCTGAGTAGATTCAAATAGAAAAAAAACTTGAATATGGTTGACACTCATGTATTACAGTGTCCACAGCACTAAGAATCTTAAAATGCCACTACAGGTTTGACACTTTATACATGGTGCTGTGCAATTTTCCAATTTTTTAGTTAATGTTTTCTGGTGCTTTTTTTGGTAATATTTTCTTTATGTTTCAGATTTCAATTTGCAAACATTAAACATGGAATAAATATAAGTATACATTTGGAAATAATTTTGCAAACAAACATGAACTACTTGTATTATAGGCTTAGTGCTCTAAGCATAAAAGCATCATTGTGTCTGTGCTATAAATACTTTTTGGTTTCCGGAGTAAAATAGGTTGAATTTCCTTATGCAAATACCTTCGATTTTAGTAGCCTTACACACCTGACATTTTAAACCATCTAAGGGTTATAAAAGAAACAATTAAAAATGTGTTAAGGAATTGCCAGTATTGCTATATTTTTATATTTTATATTATTTTATATATTTAAACTCCATGCACCGAAAAAATGCTGATATGGATAATTCTACCTTCACTATGAATCATTTATTGGTCTTTAGTTTGTGAGCCACCTCATCAATTTTCAATGTCATCCCCCTGTTGGAAAAATTTGTATAAGGCTGTAATGCAGGCATAGTGTATCACATTATGCTCCGAGGCTGGGTTAAAGAGAGTTGTGTTAACACCAATTACCCCCCACCAAATGACCTTTTCTGGTACAGCAGTGAAATCAATGGCAAATCTCAACTTCCCCTTGACATCATACCAAAAGTATCTGATAGTGTATGCTAGCATATGTAGTTATAGCTGAATGTGATATAAACAAAATGAGAATGACAAAGCAGCACTCGGCCACCACATTAAGCCATAGAAAAAATGTTAAAACGTTTAAATTTGTAATTGTTTCACCTGTGCTTGTGTACTTCTGGAAGTTTCCAAGTGATGCTTCTTAACCCAGAGTCAAGTACTGACATGCTGATTCTCTCTGGGAGTTTGGACTTTATAGCTACTGGTCTCATGCAGCAGATGTAATAAACATGTTTTTATAAAAAATAAAAAAAAAAGTTTATATTTAGTAAAATCTTTACAACTTTCGTTGGCTGTGGGAGAAAACCTGTCTAGGGTATTTGATTCCTAATCAGAGTTTAGATTTAAAGAGATAATAGCTGGTTTACAGCAAGACTAAGTAAGTCACTGTAAATGTATGTAAAGATCATCAACTAAAATAGATTTAATGATCTGATAACAGACAGTAAGTAAATCTAACAACAGCATATTTTATCACATAGTGATACACATGTGAATGATTCAGAAATGAGAAGCATGGCTACTCTTCTGAAATTTTTAATTTAAAAGAAAATTGGGATAGGGAATTATTAGGAGCATGTCCAATTTCTGAATAAGCCCTAATTTTTGCAAAATTGTCTAATCATCCATTAAGTGGTTTAATGGCATTTGGGTGCTGACTGGGGTCACAGAATGGCAGTAGACATTAGAGTAGACCCCAATAATAAGGGATCTCTGATTTTCAAAGAGAAGATGCAATGGTCCTTCTTTATTAAAGCTATCCAAGACTGGAAAACATAGACTATCATGGTTGAACCTGGGTGATCTAGCAAACCTGGAATGAATTTGGTCAATGATTGAAAATATTTGCCAAGTAATAGGAAATGATTTTTAGAGAGGGATTCCACGTTTGCTGGATCAATAAGGTTTACCCTTGATAGTCTATTTTCTTTAGCCTTTGAGAGCTTTATTAAAACCAACCCTTTATGTGTGCCACATCTCTTGAGTAAATCTGGTAAATAACAACTGTGAATTAACATGGCTGAGCAAATTTTCATTACAATTAATGGAACTAAAAATAAACATGTTTAGTTGTGTAGATCAATGTGGTGTATTTGCCACATACCTTGAGAAGCTCTATCAAGCTTCCAATATTGTCCCAAAAATTTAATAGAAGGAACTTAGTGTAGCATTCCACTGTTCAGAAGCTTTTGTCTGCAATCTGAAAAATTTTCTAAATTACTATACTACAAACCTCAAGGCATTAAATACTATTACTAACACCTTCTAAGTGGTAAAATAGTTCAGATTTCCAAATAGTTGTTGCTGAGAGAGGGCAGCAGGTAGAAATGACATGTACTATCAATAAACTAACTAAAAATTCTGTTGAGTTCTCATCCTCCATGATTGTTTTCAGGTTTTGGAACTTTACAAGCTGTGTCTCTAGGACCACACTCATCGGCATTGTCCACTTGATAAGTCTTTAGTTCTGAAATTGTATGTGGATATTTGGCATCTATTTAAAGGTGGTTGTGTTTTTGTAAATATCTCTATTGCATCCATGATCATAAATCTTCACATTTTCTGTCTGTTGTTTAAACTCTAAGTGAACATAACTACCTGGCCACACTCTGTCTCTCTATCTCTTCACCCATCAATTTAAAGGACTTTTACAGGAAGCTTGACTATAGCTGGTGTGTGAATACTACATATCCATTTGCACCCATTATTTTAAAGCATTCATACAGTAAGCATGGTCTCTTGCCGGCTTGCTGCCAGGTACAGACTACAGCATTCTTTCTTTAACTGCCAAATGGATACGTTTGCTTCTATGGGCTGTTCTAAGATCTTTTATTTAGTTTCTGACTCATCTCTTTAAGAAACATTACTTATTTTCAGTCCAGAATCATGTAATTTTATGTCTCGATTATAGTCATATAGAATGCTGGTTTAGAATATTTTGAACACACAAAATCCCTTTATAACCCCAATAATCCTCATAATACAGCAGAGTGTCCAGGTGCTATAAATAAACATTACCAGCAAGTTCTTTATTGAAGTCTTTATCCATTAAACCCACATTTAATTTTACCTCTCCATGAAATTTATTTTTAAGAAAACTCATATTTATTGCAAAGCTTATCATTGGCAGTTAACACTTATCTCTGGGGCCCCCAGAACACACAGAACAGAAGGCAGTTTATGGTGATATACACCATTTAATTCTCCATACTTGCAGCAAAATGGCTACTATGGGAATACTAAAGACTGCTTTGATCTTCTGTTTAGTGAATGCAGTTATCTTAGATTTAAAATGGCATATGTATAGAGGAAGTAAACAGAAACAGAAAACTTGGAGATAGCTGAGATGGGAAATTTGGGATGCAGCTATTTCAAATGAATTGCAGAATTTACAAATTTAAGTAGTGTGCAAAAGTCTTGTACTGTGAATGTGAATGAAACGTAAAAGGTATGATGCAGACTGCATCCAAGTTACCTTTTTTTTTTTTATTAGCATTGGGTGTTTAAAATTCAGGCTGCTCATTCCTCACTGTAGTGCATGAATTGTTTCACCTCATTTCACAGGCTGGCTATTCTGTGGTCTGGTAACCACTAGCACTGACCACTAGGTAGATAAAGTGAATAATTTTTAATACATAGTTATAGTCTTCAGGTCAATCACATATTGTCACAGGTGCTTCCAAATTTGCCATGGTAGTTAGGCCTTACGATATTGAAGTGAAAGTACCACTCTGTCCAGGAGAAATGAGCCCAGGTCGGAGTAATGACACAACATAGGGGTCAAAGTACATGGATTAGATTATGCTGGTGCCCAAAATATGAACAATGCTGGACCTTCAACTGATAGGTCTTTAAGGTTCAGTTCCATTAAATAGGAAAGTATTACACCAAAAATTAATTTAATTTTTAAACTACTGGGCAGTAGGTTTTTTTTATTTTAGGGAAAAATTTGAAGTTGGGCTTTCAGAGCAATGAATATAAAAATGTCTTAGCTTAAGCCAGATATACACCTGCACTAAGCTAAATTCTTGTTTGTGATTTCATTTAAGATCCCTGAAGGCAGTTTGTCTAAGTCTAAATTGGACAGTGGCAAAGGATAAAAAGCTACACTCAGCTGCACGGCAAATGTAAATTCACATCCATTTATCTCACATTCAGTTGGTAGAATATTTCTATGCACACCTGTGACATGTGTGCCTGTTAAAAGTAACTTTTTAACGCCAAGTAACTCATTTTAAGATCTAGGCACTTCTCCAGAGAGAACAAATAGCCGGGGGGACACATTTTTGAAAAGAAGAATAGAGAAAAAATTGGAGATATTGCCAATATGTGCAAAACAGCATTCATTTTTTATTCTCTGAGAAAATCAAACAACAAACCTAATTGGACCCTCTGGACACTTTCATTTTTGTTCCTTTTTTCCTTTTTCCCATACAAATATATTTCTTCAACAATTGCTGAACTAAGTTGAAAATTCATCATCTATAATTCTCATAATAATCTATTATCCATCTCCAGAATTCAAAACTTACAATTCAAAGCTAAGAATGAAAGTACCTTCAATTATCATTAAGATGAGGGGGGAGGTAGACATCATAAATATTATTAGAGTGTTCTAGCGTACATCAGAGGCAGATGCAGAGTACGAAGAGAGAGAACTAAGAGCACAGGAAATTGGGTCTTGTTCTATGGGCAGTTACATAGCATGCGGACACTGTAGGAAAAAAGGTCACCTGCACATCAAAAAGTTGTTTGAATTATTCAGTAACCACTCTAATTGTTGGAAAATATTGTGTAGGTAATCTTTAAATTTCTTCTTCATAGGAAGCCATTCTCAAAAAAAATATGAAGACCGTAACTGATGGTAGCCTGGCTACGTAGATAAGAACTTCTATCTAAGGTTGGTAGAAAGGCTAAAAGTACCCAGCCATCAAAACATACCTCTCTCCTCATAATATTATGTGCATTAATTTTATTACACATTGGCATATATACCTCTATTTTAATGCGGTATATGCAATCACATGACTGCAAACTTTTTTTAAGGTCAGAAAAGGTGAGGCGCTTTAGAGGCTGGTCCATGCTCAGTTATATGAGAGCTCTGAAACCACTGTGAAGTTCCATATTTTAATTGTAGCTATATAGCACTAGCAGCCTGACAATCACTAGTTGAACAGGAGGCTGACGCTATCAACAGTTAATTGTTTCTTAAAAGCAAAATATTGAAAAGGTTGACTGTCTCTGATATCCTAGGTTTTTTTTTATTGTTCTAAACTATGCTGATAAATTTTCAATATTGCATGAGGAGACCTTGAAGTCCAGTTTCAAGCTCAATTGCTGGTTGTCAGCAGTTGTGAACTAGGAACACTGAGGACATACTTGTGGCAAAAACATTTGACTGGAGTTTTGCTTTAATCTTTACTTTCCATAGAAACTTCTAAGACTAGAAGGTTAACATCAGAGCTAGGCAATTATGTTTTTCAGATAGACTGAGAATGGAAGTAGCCATATCTCTCCTAGCAAAGCTTTTAAAACTGAATAACTAAACTCACTACTCACCCTGTCCTAACTGAGCACTAATATAAATATATATATATAAAAGTAAAATTGCACATACAATCAAACCTCATATGACTATCACAGCCGTTTGAGTATTGAGTAAAAGTAAAATTGCATATACAATCAAATTTCATGTGACTATCACAGCCATTTGAGTTTTTTTTCATAAATTTTAAAATTACCAAAGATTATAAAGTATGTTTTTTGAAAGCAAAGACCCCCATAGAATAAAATGGTGGTAGTTGCATTTTTTAATTTTTCACACAAAATTGGCTATACTGCTTATCAAAACCCAATTTGCAGTAAAAGCATATTAGAATTAGTTTTAGTGCATAGAAATACAATATAATCTCCAGTTTTTTAAAGGCTAAAGATGATATTGGGCTGTAGAAAAATATACCAAACATGTGAATGGAAAATTAAATGACTAGAAACTACAGTACCAACAAATGTACAAATTGAATGATTTATAAGCTTCTGCTGGTCATCAATTTAGAATTAAACCTGGGACTGGTAAAGAGTAAATATTTGTTAGTCCTGTTTAAAAGACAAGCAAAGCAGGACTACCTATATTGTAAAGAGAGATTTTCAAGGTACCAAACTCCTAATTAAAAAACACATTTTTATTTTACAAAACATTAAAACATCCTTTTGAACATATACATTTGCATATAGACCATGATACTATCATAAAATAAATTATTTAGTACGTGTTTCTCAGATCTGGTTTGCTTCATCAGAAGTTAGATATCAACCAGTTCTCAAAAGTACCATACCATTGTTGACAAAAATCAGGATAGCAATACAAACCTGTAAAAAGAGAAATATATCAGAATTCCTACTAAATCAAACACTGCAGAAAGTCTCCATAGACATAAATATATATTTTTGAAACCAGTAATTTATATCTACTGTGAATATCAAAATTGTGCAATATCAATAGTGAATTTGCCATCAAAGTGAATGGTCCAATCCAACATTCAGAAAATTAGATATAATATAATAACTTCCTGAAGGTAGCATTAAACTCACAGGTGGGTCCCCCCAGGTGATCCTGGGATGACTATAAGCATATTTAGGACAAGTGAGTACTTGTTCAGACTTTGAGCATATCATATTAGGTCAGGTATGTGTACTTTATAATGGTGGTTTATGACATATTATGGTAATTATTTGGGATGTAAATGTTTATCAATATTTATTTGGTTATATTCAGGACCATTTGTCCTAACTACCTGGAACTTCGCCCTAAATACTTTAAACAGCCATATATATCCTCCAAATTTTGGAATCCTTATGAGGATTTTATAACAATCAGCAAAACTGTAAGTTAATCTTTTTTCAATGTCATTCATTAATTCGTAGAACTAAAATGATTCCATATTAATTTATCTGTATTATTATTTTGGTTAGTATATTCATCTCAAAGCCCTGCTTTGGATCGCTTGTCTACCATCCCAGGGTCAATGTCATGTATTATATTATATCTAATTTTATGAATGTTGGATTGGACCATTCACTTTGGTGGCAAATTCACTATTGTTATTGCACACCCAATTTTGATATTTACAGTAGATACATACTATATGATTGATTTTATGATATTATCATGGTCTATGTGCAAATTTATATGTTTA
Organism: Pyxicephalus adspersus; assembly: GCF_032062135.1. Classification (NCBI taxonomy): domain Eukaryota; kingdom Metazoa; phylum Chordata; class Amphibia; order Anura; family Pyxicephalidae; genus Pyxicephalus; species Pyxicephalus adspersus. The sequence continues at coordinate 67,904,270 of NC_092861.1, read as the reverse complement.
ATAAGATTTGTTATTATTTTGTAAAATAAAAATTTGTTTTTTTTAATCAGGAGTTAAGTCCTGCTTTGTTTGTCTTTTGAACAGGACTAACAAATAGTTACCCTTTACTAACTAGTTTGGGGTGTGGTACGTTTAATTGAATTTGATATACAAGTGGGTTAAGACATCTTTTGTGAATAAACCCAGAACTGTTTGAGGTTTACAACATATTCCACACATCTCACAGCTCAGGTCTGCAGCCCAGCAGAGGCGAATTGTTCATATGCTCTGCTCTTTCTTTGTGCAGAATCCAGGGGCCTACAGGGGAGAACAGCAACATGATGCATAGACTGCGTAGCAGGGTAAGTATTTTCCCTGACCCCAGTATTTACCACCTTTCCATTGGTCACTATTGTCCCTCCATCCTCGCCACTATAGTTCACCCATAGGTCTCGGTGAACCTGTTTCCCTTCCCTACTCCTGCTGGCCACCATTGTTCCTCAACAAGGCCTGCTGGGGATCATTGCCCCCCACAAATCCTATCTAAGTACTATTGTTCCTCCCCGACACTGGGCACTATTTGTTTTCCCAACTCTTCTGGACACTACTGTTATGAGAACAGTGAAGAATACATGGCACACTGTTCACACAACATACTTTAATCCGTGTTTCCCATTCTCAATGTTGGAAAGAAATGGCTTATCCAGAAAAAAAAAAATGTTGTGGAGCAAACCTTCAAAAAATCCATATGAATTCTGTTTTCCTTGGTCCTGTTCTCAGATAACAACACTTCCTTCTTTCCCCGTCTCCACAATTTGCATTTGCTGAGTCTGTAACATGTGATAACATAATGCAATCACAAGGTATCATGAACAGAGAATCCTCTTTCTCACGGACAAGTATAATATAAAAGAAACACATCCCTGGCATCCCTTTTGACCTTCCTGTTTTTATGCTGTATGTTAATCAGTTGCTTGATTACAAAGAAATTTGGGAGACGTTACTAAAAGGATGCATTCATTTATATTACACTTGGCTGTAAAAGTGCAAAAATGAAATGAGCTTGTAAAGTTATTTTCTGGTTCTTCTCAATAGCAGGGATAACCCTGCTAAATGCACCTTTGAGATTTAAAAGAAAGAAGAAAGATAAGAAACAATTCTTGGACAAATCATGGTAAAAACTTTGGTTGTACAATGAAGTTAGAACCTGGTAATACTGCCACTAAAACCTGCTTACTCCAACATGATGCTAATGCTACAGCAGTGAAATCATTACAACAATGTCACACTGTACATACTGTGTAGTGAATAGGACTGCACTTGCACCCAAATACCTTGTGACTGATGTTGCAGTACTGTTTACTTGTCCTAAGGTATAGGGCTTGTATGGCTGTAACACTTTCAGTCACATAGCCTTCCCATAAGGCTCATGGAAATTGCAGTCCTGTACAAAGTAATGACATAGGCATCGTGTTTGACCATCTTCTTGGTTCTAGTAGAGTCATTTTCCAAAACTGAAGACTTATTTCAAAATTTAAAAGCTATATAAAAAAATAAATAATAATAATAAACATACCATGATCGTGATGAATTGATTGCCAAGTCGTCCTTTTATCTCTGTCTCTATAGTGCTATACAAATATCATTTTTATAACCCTTGACATTAGAAAATTGAAAGAGGTCCTAGGGACATGTGTGGAAAGATATTTTTGTAAATTAAGGTTCCCTTAAGTGGGATATCTGCCAACCCTAAAATACAGTATTTATATGTGAATGTGAAAGACAGGCAGGGTTTTTTTGGCAAAAATTCTCTTGTATTTTCTTACATATTCATAAAATAAACAATAGTTGCTTGTTTGTACTGTATATTTCAGTATGGCCTCCTAATTTTTATCAGATGTTTATGGTAAAGGTTGTATTGATGTCTTTATATCTCTACCAATAGCAATTTACTGTAAATTGGAAATATTTGATTTATAAAAAAAACACAAAAAGAAATATGAGGGATCTGTAGACAAACTGGTCACTTTTTATTTGCTACCTTTTGATCAGAAACTCAAATGCAGATCTATATTTATGCTGCATGTATAATGAACACAACTAGAAGCACTATTCTCTGTTTCATTGTCTGCTGCAGCCCCAAGGAATGTTGCGTGCTGTTAAGCAATACCGTTTTAAATCTTCGGAGACAACATCAATTTTATGTACACAGGCACTACATGATTTATGGATTAGTTTTCTGTAAGGGAAAACTTGAGGCATTGAAACTCTTATCAGTTTAGGATACATGAGTGGCTCTACAGCTGAGCTCAGTTTAATACACATCTTTGTGTACCACTTTCCTATTAATTTGTATTATATTTTCTATTCCTTGGATATTTTGTAGGATGGGTCTTTTGAGATGGTCATTTAAGTTCAATGTATAACATGGTTGTGTTTATTTTCATTATGATCAGATTTACAGCAGTTTTTCAGAAATCCTCTGCTTTGATCGACTGCAGCCTAAAAAAGAGAACACATTTATGACAAGTGGTAAAAGCTTTTTTAAAATATTAATATTACCCAAATATGATATATGAGTTTTGGCTACCAGTTCCAGATCATACTACTCTTCTTATATCTCTGAATTACTGAGGCATAGCAGCACAACATGGTGTTATCATACACTGCCAGCAGACCCCCTATCCAGCTGCAAGCATACCAATGTGATTTTGATTAAAATATATATGGCCAACATAAAAATAAAATTGGAACTCTGCAATACATGAACATTTTTCAATAATTTGTCTCTTTAAAAAGGCTGCAGCAGACTACTTATTGATTCTGCCTGAAATCAACGTTAACTGGAAACACACACCCTACTTAAGACAAAGAGGTATACAGTCAACAGGGAACCTGGGGAAAGAATTAGAAGAAAGAATAATATGGGATGTAAGAATGACACATTTAGAGCCACACAATTCTTAAAGAACTTGTTTCCAACTCTTCTACCAACATTTTAGCAGAGTAGTCCTTATTTTATATGCTTGGCTAGAGCTTCAGTTTCAGTTAAGACTGTAATGTTTTTGTTTAATACTATAGTTCAATATTCAGGTGATCGGCTTTCAAGAAAGATGATTCTGAATTACAATGGAGAAGACTGCCACATCATCCACTGAGCACCAGAAGGTATACAAAATCTTAAAATCAAACTAAACACTTGTTATATTCTGGTACATCATCATGAAGAAGTGTGAGTTTTAAAGCAGTGCTGACATGGAAACAAAAGTAAATCCATTATACACTCCATTTACCTTTGGAAAGTATGCATGACATAAACAGAGGATTCATTTTTACCACCATTGGTGAGGCTTATGTAGCTTTTAATAAAACTTAAAGGAAAATAATATTTTATCAATGCTCCAGAAACAAGGAAAGCAATGGTGGTCCATCATGCCTTTTTTGGATTCAAACAGCAATCTTTCTTAGTGTACTGTACTAGCATTTCAGATGAGCTCCAGACACAGAGAATGTTTATATTCAAATTATTGCCAGCTAGTAGGCAACACAATTATATGGGCTCCATGAATAATGTGTCACTAATAGCTTATAAAAGAAGACTCTATAATTATTGTAAATGTCTTCAGAGATCTAGACTCTCTAGTTTTATGTGTGCCTCATTTACAGGGTATAGTAGGAACATTAAGAGGTTAATTATCCCAGGGTAGTTGGTTGGGAGATCCGATGCTTTTAAGGAGGAAGGGCTAGCTGATGGACATTGAGCTAACACAAAAAACTTTGTCTTGCACCCATTAGGAGAAGACCCTAAAAGTGTGAGTTGGAGTTATGAGTTTATTGCTGGGTCTTGCTTTGATAAGGCCATTGTTATATTCATTGGAATGCCAAAAAAAGCCTTTCTATCATCATCTTTTGCTGCTTTTAGCCTTTTAAGTAATATTATTATTAATTTCTTTTATATATTATTCGTTTGTCTTTACCACCAGGGTCACAGTGTCACATGCCAATATACATCTGTGGTATATATTTGTTTTTGTTCTATTTCTTTATACACTGGGTTTTGTTTACTCTGTGTTGTATGAGTTTTGTGTATTGTATGCTATGTGTAACAAATGCTGTCCCCCCAACAACTTATAATCATCTTAGCTCTTACAACCGTTTCTTTATTCAGTCACCAGGAGTGAAAAAAGTATTGTGTAAACTCTTCTCCGCTCTCTTGGTGGAGCTTACACAGGGCTCTACCTGCCTTTCCCCATGTGATAGCATTGCACCAATGCCTGCTGGTCCACACCCAGTAGTCATTATTGTTTTCACACCTGATGGGCAGTGTAGTAAAAGTGAGTAATTTACAGGCCAATTGTTGCTTTAACCTCTATGGATAAATCACAGTTTTGCCTAATATAATTTTATAAAGAGAGACTAGTACCAGCCATAAGTAATGTTAGTTGTAACAGTTTATTTATTTTTTTATTGCAGTTTCTTATTCTGTTTCCCCCTCAAAAAATACCATAGAATCAACCTTAGGTTACTCCATAATCCATCTATAATTTATATTGCTGGATTATGGACTATTATAGCCCATGTAGATTAATGGTAAAATCTTTGTTTAAACAAGTCAGTACCTTGTAGCTAAGTGTGGTCTGATTGAGGGAAATATGTTACACAAAATAATCCACACTGTACAGTACCTTTCCCCTGACCCTTACTTCCTCCTATGTCTTTCTATGGGTCAGCAAGGCCACTCATCATGACAAAAAAGGCTCAGCTCAGTAGGATAGAAAGCCAGGCTGGATTTTAAAGATGACTTCACATGCCTTTATATCTTAACCTCATGATTGTTTTCAGATGTGATTTTTACCATACATTTACTGTTATCATTGACTGTGCATCTTTTTAAACATATTCTCAGTCTGTGAGAGATGTCTTTTAAAATGTTAAAGAGCTCATAATTATATGCCATGTAGCATACTGTTACATCCCTACTTGTAACTCATCACTCATTACAAATGCATGTTAACGTTTAGGTAATTTTAAATAAAACATTGATATATTAATAAAATAAGGCATGGGACTTTTTATAATGCTTCCTCTGACTCTTGTAAGGTTATGTAAAACTTTAATAGCCTGAAAAGTTAAAGATGTAAAACATTTAAGTACAGCTTATTCTGTCCTGTCAGTGCGAGAGTCTCTAGCAGCAATCCATCAAAGAGCTGAATGTACTTTTTATTCATATCTTAAAACCAAGAATAGTCTGCCCACTGAATGATAAATAGAGGATCATAATCAGCATACTGTATAATCCAGCTTCTAACTGAGCTAACTATATTTTACTGTTCAAAAGCAGGACACCTACAGGTATCTAATAATGCCACAGCTAATATTGTTCTACGTAATAATATATCTTCCTCTTCATGTGTATACCAGGTTGAGTTCAATGTGTCAGACAACAAATATATTTTTAAATAAATGGAGATATAAAGAGAAAGTTGAATGACATAATTGTACCAATTTCAAGTTTGCTCCAACCTTTTGTCAAGAAGAGATTTTCTAGCATGGGGGAGTCCAGCTCTCATCTTTGGGGCTCAGGATCTGTGTACATTTTTGAATTTCAGCAGTACATTTAGGATGATACAGTTTGTAAACTTTGTAAGAATGCAAAACCCACTAAAAAAATGTGCAAGGCAGATCAGAAGGAGGTCAACAGTGTACTTATGTATCTATCAAATGTACCTATCAGTGAATTTTAAATGAAATTAAGAAAAAGACTAGAACCCCTGTTGCAGATTTTCCCTCACTTTCTGTCTGGTAAACCTGTTCTAAAAGACAAGTGAGGGCAAACCTTTCTAAATATATCAATGAAAAATAAACTGGAGTCTAAATCCTTACCTACCTGAGAATACCAGTTGACTTGTCAATTTAATTGCACATCAGATAATGTAAAAATTATCGATAAACTCATACATGAAACATGCTGTATATGTACATGTACTTCCTGTCCTTACTAATTTCATTCAAAGTATTACAGTATTGTACCCTTTCATGTGTATGCTAGATTACTAGCATCAGTCATGCAGATGTACAGTATGTCTACGATGGTCACTACAGCAAAACTATGAATCCAACCACTGCTGAAGCTTGAACAAATGCGCAAGGTCTTCATACAAATAATCTAAAGGATATGGACATCGCAGAGAGAGAAAACTTATAAAGAGTAAGGGAAAGCTGAGTTTTCATACCAAAACTAAGTAAAAAAAAGTATATAAAGTAGTGAATATGACATTCACCAAATATTTTTGCAGGTCTATCTCCGTGATGCAGAGCAGAGTATCAATAACCATCTAGGAAAGTCCTATTCTTCAATTTATAATGATACCCCTATTTTTTTGAAGGGTTATTGTCTATATTAACTGAAACAATACATTGATTTATGTTAATTACCAGCTTGCAACATCTCAGAAAATAGGGCTGATAGGTCTTAACAACAACAAAACTAATAATTCAAAACCTAGAAAATTCAGCTGTGCACAGCCTAACAGTGTGTGCTGGGGATGCTGATAAAATACATCAGGCTGCATGGCTAAAGGGAAGCAAGGGCCATCTCTTAGTTCTTCTTGCTGCTGCAAATGACATTGCTGGACAGAATAAATAGTGTTTGATACTGTGATAGCGCCCAGCATGGGATCGCTGGACAGATAAATATCTCCTCACAATAAGTGCATGGATTTTTGCTGATCTATTGTGTTTTTTGCTGGCTTAGTGATTTGGTATAGCTACTATGAAAATCATTTAGCTCCCTCCATTGATGCGCAAATCAACTGCTCTACCAAAATTGTCTTTTGGGTAATTATATTAGTGTGTAACAAGGAAATAGGGGCAGGATAAAGATACAACAATGTAGCGAGACAATGGAAAATATTTGGAATATTTGGAACTGATGTCCCTGAGTTAAAGATAGGTAACGATTGTGTAAATTATTGTTATATGCCTAAAGAAGGGTACTTATTTAGCGTTGTTTGCTTTTTTATGTTTTACATCCTAACTTTGTAAAGACATACATTTTACACCTTGGTATTGTGAACTTGCTTATGCTCCCTTGAAAATCACTGAAATTAATATTTAGCAAAGCAAAACATCTAACTTCACTTAACTTCCAACCCTTGCTGCAGACATCATAAAGGATTTCTTCAGATGATCAGCGTACATTTTCCTGTTTTGTTTTTTTTAGAATATTTGAAGGATGAACATATTGCCTTGATTACCTACTTTACTGCCCACTCTTATCACTTCTTCCTTACCTAGATTACCCTAGACCTACTCTTCTGCCAGGATTCCTTTTTTGATGTTGACCTTACACAAAACATATGGAGGCCTTAGCCTTCTGGACCACATAATTGACCACAAAACTGTTCCTTATAATATTGGTGTCACGACTGTTATTCTAAACAATAGATACTGATTAAACAAGACTGTTATCAAGGTTCCTTTGATAAGCATCACATGGATAGGCCATTATTTTCCTCCTGAATAAGGTTACTTACACGCGTACACTGGTTTTTGTCCGATAATCGGCCCAGGGCCGATATCGGATGAGAATCTGGTGTGTGTACAGCACTCGCTGTCCATCATCCAAACGACTGACCTGGCGGATCCACGGACGATGGACGACGAACGATCTTAATGGAAGTGGAGAAAAGAGTGCAGAGGGGTGCCACTCTGTCATTGTCCCCGTCCCCTCCCCATAGAACAGAAGGGTGCTGTATGTACAGCAATCATTCCTGCATCATGCAGTCGTTGGAAAGGATCGTGAAAGATCCTTTCCAACGACAATTATGGCACGTGTGTACATAGCCTAACTTAAAAATCAGACAATAGGGCCTACTCTTTATGGTTGTAATCAAATTTTGCCAGTTCCCATCATATTCTTTTTTCCCTCTCCACAAATTCTAGGACACCTAAAATTTCTTCCTCATATGAATTAGGAGCTATGTATCTGTTCTTAAAAAATAAATGGCAATCTATACCAAAACTCCAAGCCCCTTCCATGCATCATTTATTGCCTACTACATCTTCTTTTTCTTTCCACATACATTCATTGGCTTAACTTATATGAGTAACTTTCGGAAAACTCCACATAAGGTACAATTTCAGCAATCTACACCTCCCTAGCGGACACCACTGTCCCAGTTTTCTCCCTCATTCCTTGTCAAATGGAAAAATGTGCCTGACAACAATTTACTTCAGGGCAATGGGAACCTAGTCTTCATTTTGCACAAAAAGTCTCCTTGTCAATTGCTACCCAGATGATACTGGACTCTGGTACTTCTCCACAAGCTGTTCTTCAGGTCTCTAACTGTTGGCAATGTGACTGCAAAGTATTCCTTATATTTTATGGTCCTTGCTGAATCTTTATTAGTTCACATGATCAATGTAGCTAAAGCATGTATACTTGCTCTATATTAGTCCCCTTTCCCCCTGACCACATTGGAACAATGGCCTAAACAAATAAACAAGAAAATGTCTATGGAAGTCATAAGTATTTATAACAATTTAAAAATGCTAGATTAGTTTTAAATCTTCCTGTAATACATCTCACAGACTTGACCATACCATGGTATACCCACATTTCCTCTTTAGGAATGTTAGAGGATACGTTATCAGGAACAGCTACATGATCTCTGTAAAAAAATGGGATCATGTGCCTTCTGTTCAGTAAACTCTTGCAACTGCTAAATCATTGGCTATTTTTATTCTCCCACTCAATGACATTTGTACTTGGAGACTAACATTTTGTCATCCTGAGAGGCACAACCATGCCCCCCCCCCAAAAAAAAACACACTGCCTAAGCTGTCCCCTTTTTCCACCCATTTAAAATCCTGACCTGCACCTCTTTCACTTCTACATATCTTTCTCTGTCTTACATCCAATAAAATTCACAAGATATATCTATACAGAGGGGCACCAGCTTTTGTCCATTTCCATTTCTTTCATATTGTGATACTCATCAACATTAGACATTATGTATTCTTCAATCTAGTTTCTGTGCAGCATGTCCAGATGTTTACTTTATTTGCAAGTCATCTTGCTGGATGAAGTTTATTGCTGTCTTCTAAATATCTGTGTAAGATAGGTAAAAATGTATATAGATTAACCATGTTAAAATCACCTAAATAAATAAAAAAAAAAAAAAAAAAAAAAAGAATAAAGAATCAATATGAGCATATATACAAAAGTTAAAATTGACCAATTTCCATTGTTTACATATTCCTTCCTATGCAGCACAATTAGGTAAAGCATATTTAAGTAAATAATATTTATTACATTTCATTAATAGATTTGTCCACCTTACTAGTTTTTCTGTAATGTAAAGTCAGCCTGTGCACATTGTGAAGATTCACTGCAGAGCCCTTTAAAAATGACAAGCTGAGTTAGCCCACCACTGACTGAAAGACTACCTTTACCCAGTAAAATGAACTGACATCTATTTTACAAATGTTACAGGAATATCATGATGCTTACAGTCTATCATTATCATGGACGTGTGATGCGGTTAAGCAACTCTAAACCTGAAAGGTCAAAGGGTTCTTTAATTTTTGTCTACAGGGCAAAGGTATTTACAATGTAATTACTTACTGTCATTCTAATGTTTCCAGGAATATTGCAATGATCTGACTACCTTACAAAACAATGTACTTAAAAAAACAAGAATAAGAAAATATTACTAAATGAAGAATTAATAATGCAATGATAAATATGTTAATAAAACAGCGGGTAACATTGTTTACTAATAAGGTGCAAAATGTGTCTATGATAGTACTGTAGTTTGGTAATTGACATTGTTCAACAGTATAGAGATGCTAATGGCAATTTTAGTTTAAAATATAGGCCAGGGCAATATAAAAAAATGTAATCAGTAGGTCTCCACATGCACATCCCCCCCATCTTTCATCCCGTAAAGACTATGCATCTATACAAAATGTTGTGTTGATCCACCTGAAATGCACTTGCTCCTAATTCATGTAGTAGGCTGACAAAACTACTGAATGTCCCTTTTTTTAACATCACAACAGAAGTATTAACTGAGTTGAGTCTTAAAATAAGAATTGCTAAAGCTAATCAGGACCTAGAGATCCACACAGGACACTTGACATCTCCTATTTTCCGATCAACACGTGGTATTTTCATTTGCTGATACATGCCCATCTCTGGTAAGTGTATGTTAATAAAGTGTAGTAAATAGAAGCTCATTGTTAACGTTTAAATACAATATAATGGAAGCTTTTTGAGTAGGGCTGTCATTTATTGTTTTGGGGGACGTGGATACAAATTGGCATGCTTTAAGAAAAGTACAAAGAACATTCCTCATACCAACTATCCACACATTATCCTGAACTAATTGGATTTTATTATAAATTCAATATGCATTAAATGAATTGCAGCAGTTCATTGTGAAATGTTAGTTAATGTTTTACTTTTTGCACTGCTTATCCAATAAATATATATGTCAGATGTATATAAGATAATTTGTCGACAATTCATCACCCTTATTTCTGATATTTGAAATTATTAACTTTATAATTGCAATTGTTAACCAGTCTTCTACAGTAATGGTGTTTAAAACATTGTATTAAATGAGTATTTTAGTCTGGTAAATAATTTTAGCTTACAGAACATATATCATGATTCCTCAGGCAGCTGTTTTTCTGAGGCCAAACTACATTTGATACTCATAAACAACTCGTTGGCAGCAAGCACATACTCCAAGACACATGCCTTGCAGTACCTTGCCAAATTAGACCTTTAACTTCAATGACCCCTACATATAAACATTAAGTGCTAGAATTCTGAGGTCATAACCTATGATACAAACTGGATGGTCTTCAAAGAAGTAACATAGAGAAGAGGCAACAGGAAGTGCCAACAGATATTAGTATTACACAGATGGTACACTGGGAATCATCCAGAAAGCTTGTAGAGAACTCTGAACACATCGCAGTGGAAATATGCTGTAACAATTGGAAGTGGGTTAAATAAATTTGATCATTATTTCCCAAAAGACAAAAATTAAGTGTTTTGCATGCATAAATACATAAGCATACTTTGCTAACAAGTGCAAATTCACATGAGATATATTTAATAGGTTTAATATTTCAAAGACACATTTGACTACTTTAAATTAATTGGCCGATATAAGGTTTGAAAAATAATTAGCATAGTCTGTTTGCCTCAAAAGGTACATGAAAAATGCATTCTTATGACCAGTCATTAGGAGTGTGCATTGTTGTTAGGTGGAACTACTAATCCAAACACAATAAAATCAAATTCATATTTTTTTAAACATTCATTAGGAAGTTAGACTGGATAGCTACTGATTGAATGTATTAAATAAATCCTTAGGCATCCTTGCTTTAGAATGTGGGAGTTGGGGAGTTAGGCTACACACACTAGATTATTGTTGCCAAATATAATAATAATTTTAATCATCTTGAGAGAAAATCTAGCATGTGTTATGAGATCCCCCAATGTTGTTCATCAATAGGTGGATCAATGAATGACCGAGCGGGAATGCTCACTGAATTTGCTATGGAGAAGAGAGAACAGCGGGGTGACATGTCACTGGAAACAGTCATAAAGTATCTGATGAAATCTGACATCTGTATAGGGAGACAGGATAAAAACCCACAATATGTTTCATTCATGCACTAGGCCAGACCAGCCATCAATCTACATCTTCAAGACACTGTACATTATTGGCATTCTAATGTTTTAGGTGGTAACAATGCAGTTATATTTACTAATATAATTTACTGTAGGAATATTTAATTACAAAGAATTGTGTTCTGTTACGGGCACCACCATTTTCTTCCTTCTTCTCTTCCAATCTTTGACTATCTTGTTTGGACAGGCTAGGATGACATAACTCACAAAATTTATTAACATTTTAGGAAGCGATCAGACAGCTAAATATGTTTTATAGCAGAAGGGCATCACCTCTCCCTTTACTGCAGTAAAACCCTGTATGATCCCAAATTTTTTGAATGGAACTTTAAGAGGTTAAGAAGGATTCCAAGAGACTCCTTCAAATGATGTAAAAAGGGAAAACCTACTTCTCCAAGACTATGAACATACTTTTGAAAGTAGTCACACTGGCATCACTAGTTCAGTCTATTGTACCTCAATATTTACACTGTCACCTGTCGTCATGCAAACTTACTGAATATATGGACTAGCCTGGCCAAAGCTAGAGCATGTACATATGCAGATAAGGTTTGCTTTCAAGAGGAAGGTCTATACACACTCACATATGTGCGTGGCTAGCACAACCAGTTCCTAAAACATGGTAATAGTCAGCATGATAGCAAATCAAGAGAAATCAACTGTCTAAACCAATGAAGTAGAGTTTGAAGCAGATCTGATTAATTACCATCTTTATGCTTCACTAAGGCAGTGTCAGATAAGTGATCTTGCTGGTGAAAACTCATCAGCAGCATAAAATTCTAATAAACCACTTACCTTTTCCTATGGAGTTGTTTTATTGCTAGCCAGACCAGCAAGGTTGCACTTTTCACTGCTTCCTGAAATTTAGGTGTCTTTTTCTACATTTACAGGCTAGTGGAAAGTGACTCCTTCACCTAGATCTGCTGATGATAACACGAATCATCTGCTGAAGATTTCCATGCAAAAATAGGCAGCAGCAAGAAGATAATCTCATAAGAAAATATCTATATCCATTGAAAGAGCTGCATAGTTTCTACTATAAACTATATAAAAAAAAATCAGAAATTGTTGCTTGGTATTTGTTACCATTTTTACTGTTAATTTCACACAAAATCAATCAATATACTGTGTCATCTTTTCACAAATAAAATGAATATAGGTTAATTGGAAATGACTGTGTTCAATATAATTTTATTGCTGTAATCAATTAAAAATGTTTAAAGCTGGTTAATTCTGCATATTTTGCCTGTCCATGGCCCTCCTTCCGCAAGATGTTTATGAAAATATTAGGCCAAGGTTATTAGCTTAATACCAAAGTATAGTTACAGTAGATTGTGGCTGGAGAGGCTGACCAGGTGTTGTATACAGTTTTCTAAAAACATCACAGCACCCTATATCTTATACCAGGGTCAGCATTTCGGGTACTGGGCCCCTCATTCCTAAGGTACCTCAAAAGTCTACCTCCCAAAGCCTCCCATAAACCTAAATGTGATGTGTGAATGTTTATGCATGTAATGCAGTGCTAAGTGTAGAGTGTGGAGCCTCCTCATTGCAAGGCAAAGCAAGAGAGCTGCTGTGTGCAGTTGCCGTATACAAATGTTTTACATTTCAAAATTGATTACAAAGACATTAATAACTTTAAATCTCAAGGCCTCTAATGTAATGCTCCAATTTACAATCAGTGTTCCCAAACCATTCATGTTAAAAAGATGGGAGTATATGAAATTGTTAGAATGTAGGTGAATACATAAGACTATGTGTATAATATAATATAGATAATGCAATGGCTGTTCGCTTTCTGATAGTGTCCATTTTTTCCTATAGTTTTTTTCTTACCTTTATGCAAAGTTGCACCAGGTGATAGAACGCTTATTCTCTCTGACTCCTGGGTATATTTTACTCTCAGTGATGCAGAGGCTCTGACACTGGGACATTCATTTCCAATTCCTAATGACCGATGATACAGAGACCTTCAATTCTGCAGGCAAAAGAGCCCTAATTTGATTCTTCTCAGGGACCTGATTTATCTAAAATCTGTGCTGTATGTACTGCTCTCAAGAGCCCTCAGTCTTAATGTGGCAAGGAAGATATTCAAATATGTAAATGCTTTGATGGATTGATGATAATCTGGAGGAGCGTGCATTTTTATGCAAGCTGCATTTGTGTAAAATTGGTCTTAGGTAGCACCCACATGTGATGCTCAATGATTTCAAAAACTGCATGAAAGGGAAGGGCCAGGGACACTAAGGCTGGGGAGGAAGGGGCTAGTTGATGCTGAATGTCTTCCTGTCTGGAAATTAGGTGAGTGACTTGCTGCAGCTTCCAATGTACAATGTAAAAAGGTTATGTACTTCTGTGCAAGATTTTCCAGTGCAATCACTTTCTTTTTGATTCTGCCTGAAAAAAAAATCACATAATAGTTATTAAAATGTATTCACACATGATTTAATTTTTGCTTGCTATATTAAAACATTAAAACAACACCTACATTCTACACAGTACATTTATTTGTATCTAGGACTGCACAATATCAAAATACAGCACTGGCCACAATCCAGCATTTACAGTACATAACTTGATCCACATTTATTTTTCACAGAGCAATGCAGATTTTGTATTCAAAGTTACATGGTACAGTACAGAGACTGTATTTCAATATTCACATTACAGTATCAATGCTCCTAATACACTATACTGTACACAGATCTGTTTTCACAATGTGGTACGAAGTCCATACTTCAGTATTCACAGTGAACATTACATATGTCAGATTAAAATAGAGTAAAAAATAAATAAAAAAGATGGACATAAGAATGACTGGAGGAAAAGATGCAACAATTTCCTGCTCCCGTGCAACCTGAGTAAATCCTTTACCAACAATTTTAAGGGTCGTTGATTTTTCTGTGTTTGACATGCACATTAACTGCAGTTTAGCAGAATTTATATGATGCAGTGTGGATGAATGTCTGACCTGCTTTGTTTTGGGTTGTTTTAATGCCACATTTTAGTGTGCACAACAGTCAAGCGAGTCAAACACAACTTTTTAACTATTCAAACAAATGTGTTTTGAGCAGGGTTGAAATGCAAAAGGAAATGTTTGGTAGCAAATCCTGTCTATGCAACTCTTACCTATAAACCAGTTACCTGGCCAAAGGGATTTATTAGATCTTTGCAATCAGTGATTTTGATGCTGGTGTAAAACTATCCCAAATTGCACTGAAGATTTACCTTTGTGACCTGCTTTCTAACTCATGTGTAGTTTAAGAATAGAAAATAGGTGTGTCTTAACCCAAACTATGGTCTCATTTCATGCTGAACAGGGAGAGCAGAAGCCATTACCTGAAGATCAAGCACTATGGCAGTCTTGTTATCTAGAGCCTGATATTGTATGTTAAATGTATTGGTCGTTAAGGCTGAATACCTTTGTGGTTGTTTTCTGAATTTGCTCAGCCCCTCTGCATTACTTCATATACTGAAGTTAGGGGGATCAGCTCACTGCAATTGTAGAGCTTCAGAAAAAGACCATTTTATTTTCGTGCAAAAATCAAGACACTGTTTCTCTTCAAACAAACAAAAAACAAAACGGTTTAGTCCAGCATAACAAACAACACAGCTTGCTTCAGCAAAGTAAGTCTCAAAAGGTTGATAAAGTCCTGCAGGCTACACCAAGCGAACGCCTGGTGCTCACAAGTAGACAGGGTATTTGGTGCTGTGGCTTGTCCTCCAGAACCAGGGAGTGGCCAGGTTCACTCTCAGACTCAGACTGACACCTCAGGGTATTAGTCCCACAGACCTAAGCTTTGGGAGTCCCTCTAGCCTCTAACAGCACACAGGCTGCCCACAGCCTCACCACCTGGTCCCAGGCCACCACTTCTATAGTTTCAAAGACAGCTGCACTTTTATTCATGGCCAGGTGCTCCAGAACCATCCTAATTTCCTGGCCTGGAAAAAAGGAGGAGTGCCTGGCCCACCCATTCCTTCCAGAACACTGCGGGCCTAGGTCCTAAATAAAAAAAATGCAATTCTGCAGCACAAAATTTAAATGCAAAGTTATCTAGGCCCAATATCCATTTTTCCAGGAGAATGTGAGAAAGATACGCTGAAATAACCTCAAAAACACACCATGTTTGCAATGTCTATTCTACTTTCCTTTTTTCTTCTTCTCTATTCTTCAGAACCTCTGAGCTCCACGTATAATCAGTACACAGGCTTTATCATCTCAATGATTCTCCCATCCATCTGATCAGCTAGCCAACTGCAAAATTGCAAGTGCATGCTTTGCAAAAAAATTGAACTTTTTTTGTGCTCAGATGGACATGCTTTTGTAAACTATGGAACTGCTTCTCTTCCATTACAAGCCTAGGGGAATTCATACCAGTGTGAAGCAAGATAAATGCAGCAAAATTGTATCAGAAACATTTTTCAACTGAAAATGAAAGGGTTACTAAAATGTGTTTATCCAAACTATGTACTACCATAGAGCTTAGAAATGTGGACCACATATTTTATTGTCTTTGAAATATCCACATATCAATATTTGAAGAACACCATCCATATTCCAAACAGTGCAAAATGCATGTTCCACAAAAAGTATACAAACTAGTGGAATCTGCTCGATTAGCAAAGTGACTTCTAGTAAATTAGCTCAACCCTTTGGAGATTAAATATAGAACTGCCAGTGCGTGGGATTCTCAGTGATGTTGAACCTCAAAGCTGGACCAGTAAATAGTGTCTTACCTTTCAGGTTATGCAGTCTGGCATATACTAGTAAATCACAAGTACAACTGAACACAATTTCAAATAGTCTGGCAGATAGACTACATATCAGTTGTCACTTTTATGCGTGTGCTCAGAAATGTAGCTCCACTTGTGCCACACTTTGGGCATGTATTGGCAGAAACCCTGTTTACTCAATGTCAAGGTCATCTCTGTATGAAAATATTTAATGGACAATAAGAATGTGCACTAATATTACACAAATAATCAAGCTATAGGTTTTGCACATTGTTTTAATCATTTAGTCTAATTAAAAAATCTAAACATTCTTAGAAAGTTAGATTTATGTGTTTGTATTTTGGAACAAGTTATACAAAATTATTTTCTTTACTCATATTTTTTGAATGTTGTGTCTATAAAAAAGAGTACCTTATTTTCCGGCGTATAAGATGACTGGGCATAAAAGACGACACCCAACTTTTCCAGTTAAAATATAGAGTAATTCAAATGCTTATGACATTCATGTACTTCATGAGAAATTCATGCAGAAAAACTGTCACTTATAAACATAAGGCTGTGTGTCTGAGTGTTCTGCCAATTACTGTACTGTTCCTTCTGCCTCTCAGATCTCGCTGTTGTGCGAGATCTGAGAGGCAGAAGGAACAGTACAGTAATTGGAGGAGGGATAAAGGAGGAGGTAAGAGGCGTGTACAGTGGCAGCCTACACGCGTGCTCCACACTCCTCTAAGGCGCAGCCCTCCGAGTCGAATGGGCGGGTTCTGGTGGAGAGCCAATCCAGGCTCACATTCTCCTCCTACAGGAAGATGTGTGTACAGCTTGCTTCCCCTTGCTTCATACTCCCCGCACAGAGCGGGGACTCGGCCGCGGCACCCCCCACCATATGCGCCAGACATATGAAGCAAGGGGAAGCAAGCTGCAGGTAAGTACCCGGCCTATAAGACGACCCCCGACTTTGGCACAGATTTTTGGAGGTTAAAAAGTCGTCTTATACGCCGGAAAATACGGTAAATATCCATTTTGATTGTATGATTCCATTTACTTTTTCTGAGTATACTATTTAACTAAACATATTTAGATAAAAATACATGTAGTTTCTAGTGTAAAATGGGAAGCTTTCCACTTTTTGCAGGTTTTAAGAAATTGCACATAGATTCGGAATGGTAAAGGTATAGACCCTTTTCAAATGTAAAAAAAATATTTCCAATAAAATTCAGGTGAAGCAGAATTGAACAATCCAGGTTGTAATTTTTAAATTCTGAGCTAAGAATGAGCTACGTTTGTGTAGAGATGAAATTACATTACTTTACAAAGAAGCGTGCCTATCTTTTAACCTCCCAACCGCTAACCCCGTACTTTTCCGTGCAAAAAATATTTGCAACTGTCGATAACCCCGTACTTTTTCGTCTATATTAAAATCTCACTTACCTGGTCCCGCTGTGCTCATCCAGCGCCGGGTCCGTGTTCCAGCGTCGTCCTCCAGCGTCGATCTCCCTCTCCAGTGTCGGGTGCCGTCTCCTATACCAGCGGGACCGGTAAGACCACAAGATGCCGGCCAGCATGGAACACAAGATGCCAGCCGGCGGACCACAAGATGCTGGCTGGCTTCTTACCTGGTCGCGCTGATCGTCCCACGTCGTTCTCTGTCCAGCGTCGGGTGCTTCTAACAAGAAGCCGGCCGGCGGAGAAAAAAATTTTATATTCATGATATCTACTAGACCCCTATTCGGACATATTTCTGTAAGTTACAGGTCTACAATTTAAAAAAAAAAATTTCATGAAAACCTGTAACGCTTTTGGTACAGAAATCTAGACATCAGTGTAACGCTCAGGTGGTTAAAAAAGTATTTCCTAAAAAAAAACAAAAAACAATGAAACATATTATAACCTTTTCTGATAATAAAAGGAGGTAAAGGTGTCACTAAATGTGCACAACATTCATCCATAGTCCTGATCTAAAAGAAGAATGTTATTTACTTATTTAACCCCAAACCAACATCCAACTTCTACTTGTTGCACAGACAACTACAAGACCAAATTTTGTCTTTTGTGGGCCTAGGCCTCCTCATGGGGACCCCTATATGATTTCCCCACTGAGTTATTCAATTACTGTGCTGCCTCTCCCCTTCTGTAATTCTCCATACAGACAGAAACCTCTCTTAAAAATACGGTTAGATTGATTGCCTAGAGAGGTGAGAATCTTCACTTAATAAATTGAAGCATTTTCACCTCTGTTATCCAATTATCTGAAAAGCATATTTCTGTTAACTTTCAATGCATAATCATAAGCAGAGGAAATATTAAACCATGAATCTGCTTTAATCTGTTTTGATAACTGAAATAAATATTTTGTAATTTTAATATGTAAAGATGCTTAACTACTGTAATACAACAGAGTTTTTCACATTATCTTGTAAACAGTAATTTCAACTTTGCATGAATCTGCAAGGATATAGACCATAGGTTCCCAACCTTTTTTGGGTCAGTCAATTGGCAGTACCATGAAAGTGGCCCCCAGGGGTCCCTAACATGCAAACTCAATTTGGGGACCCTGGTCTTTAAATAGCCAATCACCACAATTTTTACTTTTTATTTAAGGGTAAATAACCCTTTGTTAATTAAATCCCTTAAAAAAAAAAAGAAACAACAAAAAGGCAAAGCCACTCCCATTCTGTCATTACCGCCATGGTGGTGAAGACTGAATGAGAGCGCAGAACCTCCTTGTATAAGCATGTCACGAATACAAGGAGGCTTGGGCTCTGACAATAGGCATGCGCAGGAGGGATTTTTAGGTCATTGAAAGAAGAAAGATGGTGATCTCAAACATTTTTTTTTGATAAATACAGTGGCATATGTCACAGATCTGTCATCTTTTTTATTTTTACTTTATTTTATTAGTTTGTTATTCATTGTTCATTAATATTATTAGGATTTTATGTTTGAGACCCCATAACTGGCAACTTGTTATGTTCAGGGGGCTGAAATTAAGTTTACTAGCAGCTCTTACAGTCCCCTGTGTACCCTGAAAATATCAAGTTTGTACAACAGACGGTGTAGGAGGTATAAAGATTTATACATTGGGGGTAATGACAGCAGCATGGACACAGACACCGCTCTCATGCTGCTGGTGCTGTACAAGGGGTAGCAATATTTCACAGTGCAAGGTGGGCCGGGAGCATCACACTTTCTGAAGGTAGGATCATCTCATAGGACACCTGTCTATCTCACCCCCACCCATGACAGAGCACTATTGAGCTGCCCATATGCACACTCTGGGTGGCTCAATGATCCACAGACAGGGCTGTGGATTAAATGGAAGAGGAAGATCTAAGCAGCACACAGGCAGAGATGAGCTGGTCCTCATTGTCCCCTCAATTTGCCCTGGTCGATAAATGCCCCCCTACACATCTTCAGCAGTGGCAGGACCTTTGATATAGACGAGGCAGCCCATTGCCAGAACCTGGAGAAATCTGGGAGATAGGAAAGGTGGTGTTAAATTTAAATATATATTGGCTCTTGGAAAGCAGATTAAAGCTTTCAATACATGTACAGGTAGTCCCCGGGTTACATTGGAGATAGGGACTGTAGGTTTGTTCTTAAGTTGAATTTGTATGTAAGTCAGAATAGGTACATTATTTAATATATTAATAAGGACAGACTCAACATGTTTCAACATAATATTTACAGTAAATGCCTAAATATTTTCAAATACAGTACAGCCTTAAACAATGTTGGTAGAACTTGATGGGGTTGATGAAGAGGGTGAAGAGGAGATCTCTTGCACAGCACTGTACAGTACTGTACTGACGAGAGACAACTTCCTGCTATTTACATTAAGTAAGTTCAAGTAGCCTTACCTCCACTGCAAGGCTGTGTGGTGGGCGGGCAGTGAAACACTCCCTCCGCTCCATCCAGCCTCTGTCCAGTCAGAAGAAGTAGCTGCAGGGTGGGGGAGTGGTGGACAGGCAGCGAACTGTCCGCCTCTGCCCAATCAAGCCTCCGTCCAGCACAAGAGAAAGCAGCGAAGCTCCGTTCGTATCTAGGAGGAGTCTGTATGTTGAATGTCCTAACTCAGGACTACCTGTACAGTATGTTAATTGTTTTATCTGTCAAATGATTTGTAATTTGGAAATTCTGAGATTTACACATATGTGTCACATTGTGTGGCCAGACAGCCAGATGACAGTTATTTCCTGGTTCATCAATATATCTTCCTATTTTTGACCAAACTACTTTTCAAATACATATAATATACTGTATGTACTGTATCTGATCCTTATTTCTAGTTAATGTTATTTGTTGTGAGCTGTAGGCAAAATAAATTCATGCTAAATTTTTGCCTTTGTATATAGTTTCATACTAATATGAGTGGGGCACGCACACATATAGATAGATAGATAGATAGATAGATAGATAGACAGACAGACGGACGGACGGACGGACAGACAGACAGAGAGTGGGGCACATAATATACAGTATTTTAAGTCCAAAAAGTAATTTATTAACTTTGGCTGTCTAGGTTCACACAGGTTGTTCTGGTACCTATTGAGTAAGACAAGGCAAATGTTATACACATACAGCATATTATATTTGAATTCCCCTTCTACTGTAAAATGGGTTTCATTCGATATTGGGAATAGGCCTCCAAAATAAATGGGAAAAAGTGGAACATATAGGATTCATCAATAACCCCCCCCCTAAAACATTATGACAAAAATGTTTAGTTGAGTTTAGTTTTTGAGGTAAATAAGACACAGATATTCATTTACCCCTGTATATTTGGATATGACCCAAATGGTTGATTTATTTGCTTATTGGTCTGTAATATTGCCCAAAGTCATGGTAATTAATTTTATGGAAAAAGAACTATAGCAGTTTTTTAATTCAGAATTTAATCAGAATGTACACAGTAAAATATGCAAATAAACACATGCTTGATGGATGAATTAGTTTGATCACATTTGGAATATTTTATAATGCATTTGTTATACTTTTCCACTTTTAAGACATTTTAGCTCATGGGAAAATGCAAGTTTTCTGATTATGAATGCTTCAGTGAAATGTTTAGAAATCAGGAGAAATGAATTTGAGTAGCACCTAAAACATACAATTATGTTGTATTTTTTAGTCAGTATGATGACCTACATGTTTAAAAAAGCCATTTTGTAGAGTGCTCACTTTACCCTTTACAAACAGCAAATGCAAGCTTACAAAAGCGCAGTCATACTAAAGCAGTCATACTGCTAAAAAAACACAATCTACGTAAATATATGACCCATAAACTTTTTTGGTCGATTAACTGAGCTCCCTACTGTCATATGTCCTAATTTTCTTCAGTGTTAAACGCCTAAATAATATAAAGCTGCCAACAATAACATTTATGTGAATAATTCAGATTTTGTATTTCATTTTTACATCAATTTTACAAGTGGACCATATTTATTATGGACTTGACTATGTTGTGTTGCATGTGTGTTAAATACTTACTTTTATAAGCACTGGCATGTAATAACCTGGGTTTAATTATGCTTACGTAGCTCAAATGCTGGTGTCAGGTCAGTAGAATTTATGTCCTTACATTCCAGTAAGCATGATGGGTACAGACTGCACACATATAGGGCAAGAAAATACCTACAGGGACCAGATATGTCTGGAAATGAGATCCTGCACCCATATGAAATGCATTGTTTGTAAATTGCCTTTGTTGGGGGCTTGTCATCATAATGACACAAACCCTATAAAATTGCCTTCCTTGATTCATGATTGGGCGATATATAGATACTTTTACCCATTCCTAACATTTACTGGGTATAGGCAGAGATAAGCAATTGCTGAGAAACAGTACTGATTCAGCAAACCATGTCCAAAAGCCAATGCAAATTGTTAGTAAATGCTAACCACATACATTTACACACTTTGTGGTCCCTCCTGCTATGAATGATCTAAATCCTAAATTATGTATTTAGTTCAGCAGGATATCAGTTTCCTGTTAGTATTATTGATTTGAACAGCATGAGGAGTACTGTCCTACTGTTGAATGACTTATACCAAACAAATTTTTCCCATAAGAAATAAAAGGAAAATTAATAATCTGTTCCCATTAAAAAAATACTATTGTTCTTGGCATATTATACATTGATGGGGCTGTATAAAATAATTTAAACACTGCTTAATACTAAAATACATAAAAACAAAAGCAGTTAGATGAAATAAATGAAAATGTAAGCGAGAAAAGTTGAATGCCTACTAGTATGGTGCTGAGAAGAGGGGAGGAGGAGATGTTCTGTAATTCACGGAGAGTTATAGCGCGGGTTATTCACTGAATGGTAGCAACTGGCGTAATGACGCTCATGGGCAGTCGTGGCTTTGTCTCGAGAGAGGTAAATAAGGGTAGCGCGCGGTGTTATGGCTCATTTTGACCAATACAAGTTCTAGCACAAAGGTTGTATTCCAAGCAAAATGCTTAGTGTCTAAAGAGCACTTCTAGCAAGTTGGACTTATTCCAAAGCGGACTTTTACCGAGGTACCACTGTATTTTGGTGCTGGATAAAAAAAAGTGAAGGAAACATATAGAAAAATCACTATTTCTTTTTTCTTTGCCAAAAGTACCACTACGTTATGAAGTTATTAGGAGTAGTAGCTGTAGTTTCAAAATGTAACTAAAAAGATTATTATTGTTATGTAGTCTAAACATTTTGTACTTCAGAACTACTTATAGTATGAAGACCTAAATGTGCTGCTAGTGACACATTAAGTTAACAAGTTCTAGCTGTATTTCCTTCTACAGAACTTCCTTACTGTGCACTCTGCTGAAAGATCTAAAGCCCTGTAGCTGATTGATTTAGCCAGTGGTAAACCATATCGTCAATGCTGCAGCCATTGAATCCAGGCACTTTTTTTTAAAAACTTCTTAAATGAATTAGTGTAATCAGTTTTGCTGTATTAAAATTACTCAGGCAGTATATAAAACTTAAACATGCTCTTCCTAATAGTATGCTAAAATAGCTGACTTGCTTACATGTGCGTGAGGTAATAAACATCATTTGCGTGAGGTAATGTGCGTGAGGTAATAAACAGTTTTACATAGGTAAAATAGATTTATCGGGTAGACCTAACTATTTAGTTCTCTATGGGGACAGAGAACAAGTAAAGGCTTACTTTTGAAGCATCCAAAAGGTAAAAAAAAGGTCCTATCAAGATAAAATGAATAGGCTTTAACATGTTAATTTTTGTAATGGGGCTATGCACTGGTAAAACTTACACAAGCAAAACCAAGTCTACCAGTTATTTGGAGAGAATATGCTTTAGACAAGCTTAAATAGCAATGGCAATGGCTATCAGTAAAATGGTTGTGGAAAGTACAAATCATTTGCTCATAGATTTAATTAGGTTTGTCTTTATGCATTATATTTTATTTATTCATTTGAGACTTGATTTCTGAAACATGCTGCTTCCACAGTATTATATACAATAGGCTGCAAGCTTTAAACTAGGAAGAAGCTTACCAGGTTTATCAGACATTTCGGCTGCCAGGGTTTGAAGCATTCATCATGCCAATAATAAAACTCTTTCATATGGTTTTTGGCTTCTGTTGCGTCTAGTAAATCAGGGTAGCATTTGCTTACAATTGCAAAAAACTAAAAGTCTGATAAATTATTGCACCAGCACTTATCATGCATTTTTACAAATAATTCTAAGCATTTAGGAAAAAAAGTGTTTGGTTGTTTAAATGCAATAGGATATATCTTAATACTAATACAAAAATAGCTGCACATATGCTTATATGTTAAATAATTCTAGTTTTCTTACGATCTATCCAATGCATCAACAGTCAGCAGAAGAAGAAAATCATTATCATCATGAAAATGTCACAAATAAAAATGAGATCCTAATGACTACATCATATTTTCGCAGTAGGGACACCATGTCTGCATGCACTGATGCAGCAGATTTACCAAACCCAAATACCAAACTAATGGCTTTTGACTTGTATGCTTCCTGAGAATTGAGACAGCAGGCAGCTGCTCTTTGTACATATCTGTCTTACACATTTTTTGTCAAGAGTTGTGTTAGACAATACAGAATTTTCCTGGAAGCATTTTTTAGCTGGCTTATGGCTGAATGTATTTTCTCCCTAGCAGTGGAAATATTCATAACATTGCATGTCATGTTCAATCTTTCCTCCTGTCTCTTCTTAATGTTCCTGATGCTCATCTATGCATCTTTCATACACTTGCAATGCATTTGAAACTGGTAATTGTCTCTGTTGAGTTTTGTCCTTACAGTGGCAATGCCAACAGACTATGTGAAATGTAGTGTGATAGCTTCTTGCCTCATTTCCGATTCTACTTCACAATTTCAGTGCTAGCAGCAGAATTAGCAAAATTTTACTGGACTTCTTTTTTTGGTTTATTTCCCATTGATATTTGTTATTTTCACTTAAAAATGCCCATATACTTTAGAAGACACTCATGTCTTTTAACATAACATTAAAAATTCATTGAAATAAAACTGTTTTCACTACTAATGCACATTTTTTTACCTTTTTTTTATATTTGATATCTCACCAAAACATAAGCATATTTAAATGGCCAGTCAGCCTAACACACACTTCAGTTGATTTACTTTTTTTTAAGCACTAGGGAACTCTGATGGCTCTGATGATGAAAACTGTGGTCCTTTATCAATGGATTGTCATGGTGCATGTTCCAAGATTTAAAGCAAATATGGACCTCCGATGAGTCCTTTTTAAAGGTCAAGCCAAGAAGCCAAACATTGTAACTCAGGTACCCCAAAGGTTTAATCAGTGTGTTCCTAAAACTATGGTGGAATATCAATGGTATATCATATTAATGGTATACCATATCAAGTTATTCGTATCAATGAATATCAATCAGCACAGCAAGCCAAGGCAATCAAGATAGAATGGGTGCGCAGAGCCTCCCGGGATACCTACGTCGGCAATGAGATTGGGAATTTTTCTACACTGAGAGGAAAGAAATGCCAATCTCATGCATGCCCAGTGAAATCATTTTTGTTTCCTTTTTACAGCAAGCTACATCACCCGATCTGGCACCTGCGCAGTGCGAGATCAGGTGACATGGCCAGAAGAAGATGTCCGTTACCCCAAACCAGAATTAAAAAAGAATACCAGCACAGTGCGTGACACGATCAAGGAAAGGTCCAGTGCGATTGAGGAATCTGTGGGATTAAAGGTAAGCAGATACAAAATAACGCCAATTACAATATATACGTACAGTATTTTTAAACACAACCGCTGTAATAAAATAGGGGGACAACACATACTGCCTTTAGAAGAAGAGAGATGGCTTCATCAGTTTGCCACTTTTACTTCTTCACCGTTCAGTTGGATTTGGGGCAGGGAGGTTACTATGCAGTATAAGTACAGCCCTGAAAAAGCCAGGTGGCTAGACTGGGTGCCGCACCCTGGTGACTCCTTTGCAGCAAAGCAGCCGGGTGGCCACTAGGGTCACCAGCCTATTACTCCTTACAGGGTATGCTGGTAAAGATTTGGGGGTCACTAAGATTGCGCGCCACAGTAATCCTCTGTCACCTGCCAGGGGAAGGCAACCTGTAACAGTTATAAATGTATTTAGTACCACTTGGGGGTTCAGACTATATTATCTAAATATCTATCTATTGTGTTTTCCAATCTCAGTGCTGGCTTTTTTATCATTCTACTCCTCACATTGTATAACAACTGAATGAACAAAACTATTGAATGTGAAATTTTCATAAAAATGCATGAAAAATAAGCAAGGAATAAGCAAAAGGCATTTCCTATACATATTTAATATGTTTTTCTAATATGTATGAACATATCCCAAGGCATTTTCAATTTCTTACTCTATGTTCTAAAAAAAATATATTCATGATTTTGTACAGTATGTGCCAAAAAGAATAGTCCAATTGTGACAGTGCTACATCTTAAAAAAAGGTTAATAAAAGAGAGTTAGAAATTACGCATCAGACTTGTTAAAATATGTCTAGGTAATTTTTGAGGTACATCAGATTATTTGACAAGGTTTTATGGGAAATTAATCTGTAAATTCATAACTCAGTGCAGCTTTAATCAGCAAAATGTGGAGTTCCATGATTTTTGTAGGTCTGATCAAGATAGACAACTGAGCTAACAACAGCACTGAACACAGCCTGGTATACTAGCAAGAAAAAGATTAATAACCTCCAGTTAGGTGCTGGGGTAGATATGGCTTATAGTATATACATTGTTGCTTGCACGTATCAAAGCTAAAGTTTACTCAACAACATGCTACTTAATTTTTTTTAAACAGTTTTTATATAAATCTGATTTTGAAACCAGTGATGTCCATCCTGGGAAATGGATACAAGTGATGGCAAAATTCAATGAAAAAAATATGTGAGACAGAAAAATTGGGAAGCAAGGATCTAGATTAGGCTGGACATCCTCCAAGGAAATAAGGTGGTCTCTATCAAATTTACTGCAGTTTCTAATGCACACTGTGAGAAACTAAAAGTGTGTAGATAAATTTTAATTAAATTCAAATTTTAATCAATTTCAGTACAACTGTATGAGAAAGAATGTAAGGCTCTGTTCAGCTTTATGAGCTGTCTGCATATACCTGCAGCCGTATAAAGCACTCTGTGTTTTGGTTATATCTGAATGGTAGGATGTTTTGTACTCCTTTAGGTATGGTGTTGAGACAATAAGAATAATTATACTTTTCCTACAACATTATATACATTGACCATAATCCCATCCTCTTGTCCATGGATGGAAAAACTATGCCTGATATTTTTGGGTATAGGGCACCATTTGATGATGCCTGATATTTTGGGGTATAGGGCAGCATGTGACTCTCTTCTGGGTATAGCAAAGGGGTTGACTATCTCCCTTCTCCCCCACCTCAACAGGTATATATTATATGGTATATATTAAATGTAAATGTTTTCAAATTTTTTTACATTGGTCTCCAATGACTCCACCATAGTTAGTACAAATACATACAGGCATTGAAAGTTTGACGCGTTTCACGGAACGAAGTCCACTTCCATCAGGAACAACTTGCCTAAAACAGCATATTAAATCAAAATTTACCATAATATAATAATGTATATCAATTATATTTAACCTTAGAGGTTTTACTCACATTCACCTTTTGATTAGAATGGCTCCCTGGTGGAAGGTACCTATGTCAAGCAGGCAGTTCTCAATCAAGTGTTGCAAATCACTGGATACAGCAGTGTTAATAGAAAGAGGAATTTGTCAAAATATAAAGATTGTGTTAATAATATTGTCAGATGGTTATCATGTAATGCTAGCAACCACCATCACCCAATTTATTCATACATCCACCTTGAAAGCAATTATTGTCCTGTAGTGGATGGTCGATACTCTTCCAATTTACTTTTAAATCATTAAACTATATTTTCAATACAAGATAATATTACCAGTGATGTAAAACAGGCTGGAGTGAAGCTGCTTTTGTAGCATACAATAACCTTTGTCACCTGGTTCCTGACAGGTATCCTAGCTGCATACCTGTTGTATTGTATATTTGGAAAAGGTAATCTGCAAATGTTCATCCAACAATGTATGATAAAACCATTTTTATCAAAAAGTCTTTTCTATGCAATCTATAGAGAAAAAGTAAATAAACCACTTTACATTCTCCTTTTTAAAATTAGACTAAAATAATGATTTCTGGTTTACAAATCAAACAGCACAGCACATCTTGGCTGTCATTTTGACAACTGAGGATTGCAAAAATGCAACTACACATGACCTGTGTACCTTGAAAAAGTTTTTTGGGAAACAAAGCACAGTCCACACAGCTGGTTAAGCATATAAAAATATCAATCGATTTAGTTACGGGAAAAAACACAGAATGCCTAAAACTGCCAAAGTGTCTCGTATAGTCTTTTTTTTCTATTTTCATCTAATCCAGCATGTACTTAACTTTAAAACACGGAACAAATAACAAATAAACAACTACATTTGCTGTTATTTTACCTAAAATCCAAATGGTATTGTAAAATTCATAGCTTCTTGTCTTGTACTGATGTTTTGTACAGCCAAGGCATATTCCTGCTTACAACAGCAATAAACTAAGAAATGTATTAAATAACTGAACTAGGAGGTATTAAATAACTATTAAATAACTAAGTATCTATACTTACTGCCACAAGAAGTCAAGATCAGCAGTCATTCAATTTTTGTGTTCTGTGCAATGTAACAAAGATCAGCATCTTAGCTGACACTGAAAGACACTCAAATCACAGTTTGAGATAAAAAGAATCTGTCTGATGTGTAACCAGTAAATTAACTAAAAAATGTAATGGAAATTGATTTTGTAGAAACAATTTTCAAGCAATGTGAAGGGACCCAGAAGAAAAACAATTTAAAGGCCCCAAACATGGAGAAACTTGAGATGTGTTGGTTTTTATACTGGTTTTTGAGTTTTTCAATACTCATTTTATTACTTCATTTTATGAATTATAATATTACTATAAATTCTAAAACAATTAGTGTACTGTTTCTTTTTAAGTTTTTGCCAAAAATAAGTGTATGATATATTAATATCTGTTGTGTTTTTAAAAGATCCTTTATTTTGCATGCAGTAGAATGATCCATAGATTTACTTATAAATGATTATGAAAGTTCGATTAGGAAAAATGTTCTAAAAATCATTTTCTTGCATGCTTCTAAAGTATTAATTAGAATAATCTGATTATATCAATTATTCTCTACTACCGCCATGTGATTTTATAGACTGTGTCAATATTTGTTACATAAATGGAGAGTTTTGGCTGGTAATTAAAGTACAGAAATCAACTGTAACTGGCAAGTGTAAGCTCAAATTTTCAAAGTAAGGTTTTAACGTTTCTATTTTTATCTTGAGAGTTTTCTCATTTTAACTTGGGTATATATTCCATTGTTTGATTTATACAACTCTAAACAGTTATTTAGGTAAGTGGTTTGCTAAATCCGCTAATCTCCTTCCAGCTAATAATTTTACCACATTGTAGGAAATGGTGTAGTAAAAGGAGTGAAATAGTTGAGGATAAGAGAGAAAGGCGTGGTGAGAGCAGATAATATCAATATTTTAGTCCCATATTCTTAGGTTACATTTTAAAACAAGGCTTAAATTAGTTGGCCTATAGGGTAAATATAGCCATGATATAGCTTGTATGGTGATAAGCTTTTGGGTGGGTATTTCTAGTAGTGTTCTTAGTGTAGTTGTTGCCATGAAGGGTCAAACAGAGTATGATCTGGGTAGACCAATCTTATTATATTTTGTAGAAAAATCTCCCTATGTAGCCTGATTGGGATTCAAACATGCAAGCATGCAAACATGCAAACATGCTCTTCTAAGATTTTACCCCAAAGAAAATGTAGGGTAAATGAAAGGATAGCTATTGGTAAAGTCTCAAATTATAGAAAAGTTTATGTAAAAGAGTAGCTTTATCGTAGAGACTCTCACTTACCAAACCAGTTAATGCTAGAACTATTTGTGTCAGAAGGTGGATATATTTTGGAATAGTGGTATACATTTTTTTAAACAAGCTAGTGTAGGTCGGGGTGGGTTTGAGTGGGTTTCTTACCCAGAAATGTTTAGGAATAAATAAAGTATGTTTTAGATTTATGTTTATGGCTGTTGACTTCTTTAGGTTGACTGAAAGTCCTGAAAACTTGAGAAATTCTAAATTTTATGTAGTGTTTAAGGACAGTGGGGTCTACTTGGATTATTGATAAGAGGATATTGGCCACACATAGGTTTACTGTATCAGGTAATTTAGCAATTTCCAGTCCTTTTATTTATGAATTGTGTCTGATCATCACTGGCAGGGGTGTAAAGAGAATCAAGGGCAGAGGACATCTCTGACACTTTCCTACTTCAATGGGGAAAGTATCAAAAAGGAAACACAGATGTTTGATCTGTGCCACAGGTTTACAATATAGACTAAGAGGACTGTTTATAAATGTTTTTACCAAAAATGTACCTACCTTTTACCCAAAATGTACACATGTTTGCAATCATTCATGTACTAATTACATTAGATCTCAGGCAAGTGCACAAGGCACTTTCCTGGAATGTAAATAAAATGCAGATCTCATGCTTGCGCCATGAGACAGGCACGTTTTTTTTACATTTTCATTAAGGGAGGGATTAGGAGTTTTCACCTATAACTGTTTTTTTCATATTTCAGGACCACATTAAAACTGTGATTCTTTTAAATAGTATGTTTAAAGATTTATTGAAGTTGTAGATGTTTATTTAATAAGAAAAAAATATTAAAGGGTTCAGCCTAATAAGAACCTTAGTAAGCCCCCTATCCATTATCCAGCATGCAGCCTGAGTGATTAGACGAGGGAAAGCAGTGGACGAGCATACCAGGCTAAACGCATTTTAACATTGGGGATACCTTGCCTGGGGGGTTAAAAAGCCAACCACACTTACCCTTATTTATATGTTAAGATGGGGGTTATTTCGGAAGACTTTTGGTCCCTAGACAATGCATTTTTGTACCCCTTTATTCATTTGCCTGGGAGAGGGTAAATATCTAGCCATCCCTAATAAAAGACTTCCACCAAAAGTTCTTTCCATAATACCATTATTTATAAGACATGTGGCTAGGTGTGGTAGTACAGGAAGCAGGGTGCTTGCTTACTGCTGTCCCTTTAGGCCACCACCTAGGCTGCAAGCCTCAATAATGATCCCTTGGTTGCAAGAATGGGAAAAAAATAATGCCATTTTTTAATTTTTTTAGGTAGGAAGTCAGAATTAAAGTACAGTTTTGTTACTGACCATAATCTCCCCCTTTTGACAGTTTTTTAGTTTTCCCAATGCTTTTATTCAAAAGTTTTTTATATACTTACACCATTACTACTCTAAGCTTTCCACTCTTTTATGGGGCTGACACATATCAAAACCTCCATTGTAAGCTATCATATCCATGATGGCAATGGTCTAAGGGCAATACTGTAGATTATGGCAGGCATTACTAAAGGCATTAACTAACTACACTTGGCATATCTGCTTTTTATGTACCTGTTAAATCTGCCACCTGAATGCCTTCTCTGTTAACGGTCAACTCTGCATCAGTACACCAATGAATGATAAACAAACTAGAAAGGTAATTTGGCAATAAACATTCACCTACTAATAGCAAAGGATTTATAAGGAATCCCTTCCAAGTTTGCTAGATCACCCATGTTCTCCCCTGATAGTCTATCTCCTCCAGTCTTGGGGAGCTTTAATAAACAGGCCCTTCGTGTGTGTGTAAGTTAAAACATAATAATAATTTTCAAGTTATCAAAGGTCTATTTTCAACTGAATTCCATGTTAGAGAAAATTTATCACAGCCATTGAAAATACATGGACCTGGAAGAATATTAACAGAATGTTTGAGGAATGTC
Source organism: Pyxicephalus adspersus (assembly GCF_032062135.1). Taxonomy (NCBI): domain Eukaryota; kingdom Metazoa; phylum Chordata; class Amphibia; order Anura; family Pyxicephalidae; genus Pyxicephalus; species Pyxicephalus adspersus. Next base: position 67,872,423 of record NC_092861.1, on the reverse strand, counting down.
AGAATAACTGTTTAAAAAATGGATCCTTTAATGTCCAAAGAACATTGAGAAGGAAAACCTAGATGTATGATTTACTTTTTTTAATGAATTTTTTGAATAAATATATATCTAAATGTATGCTAATATAATTCAATTTTTTTCACAATATTTATCTGAACTGGTATTTAGATATGAAAAGACTGCATCTACGCCTATTTAATAACTCATTAAAAGAGAACTTCTCTTCCTGTCAACTACTTACACTAAATTTCTTCTAAATAATCTGTTTGGTTTTACGGGTAAATAAAATTAACATTAAAATTGTACATAATATGTAAGTAAGGATGGATATATGTACACATTTGTAATGTGCTCTGGTAATAATTATTATATCCTCAATACTTTTCTTTAAAATGCAAGTATTTATTTCCGTTCCAGTAATAATTGCAAGTGTCATCCTTATAAAAAAAAAGTGCATGCAAACAACTGTACTCCAAAGCTGGAATGGAAATTATTTTTGTGCTTTTATATTATTCATTTAATTCTACATGACCTGACAGCTCGTTAAGCTTTTTATGTTTCCACCTCTACAAGGTACAGTCCTTTGCCAGACAAACAGGATTTACTGCAAGGAAGGTTCCTTGTCACACATGATATAGCTGTCATCTTTCCTTAACCATCTATCCTGTAAACAAGTAAGTGCTGGCAGTGGATCATAAACAGTACTGTAATCTCTATGCCTCAATTTTCCACATGTCTCGCCAACAAAGGTATCTCTCCATGACATCATTCAGTCTCATCCACTCTTCTGTATATCTTCCCTTCAGTTCAATTTATTTTACTGTCAGCGTTACTGTTCTACCAAAAGTGATTGATGATTATTGAGTACAGTTATTACTCTTAGATTTTACTATTTCAGGATACAAATGGGCAGTCTGTAGAGCTACTATAAAAGTTAGATTATGCTGTTTCAAGTTTCAAGATCTGCTCCAGTCAAACATGAAATCTGGTGCTTAAAATCATTCAGAGCTACAGCACACATGCCAAGCAGCTGTAACATTTACCCTGGCTTTCACCTATACAGCTGGCTTTTCTTTTTGTTACTTTCTTCAGCTTATATGCAATGCAGACCAGAATTTTGCACTGCCTTGTACTCTTCCCCATCAGAAAAACTGCGTTGTTTGGATTTGTGCAAAAAAGGTAGCCAGTGTCAGCCCACCGAGAAGCACTGTAACTGCTGAACATTAGTGACAAGGATTTACATCTGACAATGAAAATTTAGACCATTTTCGGGTTGACATAATTGCCACTTGCATTGCTTTTCTGAATAGTACAAGGTATCAATAATTTCTAGATTCTACTATATGTATCTTTATTTTTCATATTGGAATTGACACACATTTTGTAATTATGCAATAAAAGTTCATATAAGATTATAAATACCTTTCCATTTTTCAGGAAAAATTCCTAAAAACACTTCTTCCTTTAATGAGTATAGTTATTTACTAAATAATCAATCACATGCAAAAGGAAAAAAAAAAAGATTTTTCTTGCATAAGATGGATGGATGATTAAAGTGAACTTTGTTAAAACTGAACTCAGCTGTCTCCAGAATACCAAAATGAATGATCTATTGTAACCAAATGTCACAAAGCAAATTTTAATAGGTTTCAAGGATTGTCTGTGGTTGAGCAAAAAGAGGGCAGAATCCATAGGAAAGCTGTAATCTGTGACCCTCTGGGCAATCCCCATACCACTCCCCAGGAAGGCTGTATAAAATAGCAGGACCAAAATATGTAAAGCATGGTGCCAACCCCTCCATTGCACCACCAATAATACTGAGATACTTCCGGATGCATCCGGTGGATAAGCGCTGGTGTCCTTTACCACAGTGCAACTATTTTGAACCCCATTTCCTGACATCTGCAATAAATAGATTCTTATATGTCAGTAAAAGAATCTTGGCCCTATATGCTGATGGAGAACCTGAACTCTGACCCCCACTTTTGTAAATATGGGGGGGGGAGTAAAATGAGAAGAAGCATTGAGCCACAAGTAGAACATGAAAAGTGCATGACGCACCAACCTAAGGCCATCGTCTAATGTAAGTTCTTATCTTGATACCCAATCTTGTTGTCTTGTGAACTGGTGGGCCCTAAACAGGGTATCAACAGAACTCCTGGGGAGATAAGGATTCCCTAGGATTAGGAACATTGTGAAGGGCTGGAAGAAATACAAAAGTAACTAAAATACCTATGACAGACAGCCCATACTAATGATATTTTCTTGGTTGAGATAAGACACTTTCTTTAGTAGGAAAAGACTTTAATCCTTTTATTTAAAGCTGTCCAAGACTGGAAAAGATAGACAGACTATCATGTGAGAATCTGGGTGATCCAGCAAACTTGCATCTGGCCTGGAATTGAAAGCATTTGCCAACTAATAGCAAGTGCATTTTAGGAAACCCATTCCAGGTTTGTTGGATCACCCTGGTTCTCACGTGGTAGTCTACTTCTCCAATCTTGGAGAACTTTAATATACCCCAAACATGTGCTTATGGCAATAACTGGTATATTTAGATGATACCTCAAACTTCCCGTGAAGTATCTTCCCTAGAAAAATACATATGGTAAGATAAAGAAATAATTTTATCTTCCCAGGTTATTAATACATTTAAATGATCTTACAAATTTTGCATGGCATGAATCACTGGGAAACTGAGAAGATTCTTTAAGGCATTTACCTTGAAACATTCAAAAATACAGTTAATACATCTGGACATTGTTACAGGAGTGGAGGCATCAAGACACACTCTTTCTGTTATTGGTATGGAAAAAATCTTATTAGCTTTTGTATTTTGATTTATATCTAAAATGACTCTTATTACAAAGTTGTGTCCAGAACTGGCATTTCACAAGATAGGTATATAATCCTTTGCTATCAAGTGTAGAAGTACACTATGTCATTTTAATTGCAGCCAGATCTTTTTATAATTCGATGGAAAAGCATTGATTTCCCCAGTCATTTTGTGGTATATCGAGAAGCCACATTAAGCTAAACCTGTCAGGCATTTTAAACTTTTAAAAGTAAAAATCAGACAGCATAAGGTATCTGAAAGAACTGTTTTGAGCCCAAAAAAACTTTTCTAGGCTCCCCTTTTTAACTTGTGGTACAAGAGGTTGACTCCTTCTATCTCCCTATCAAATGATAGTGTCCAAGAAGGTGGCTTCTTTATGATGGAAGGGGGGGTTGTGTTGTGTTGTATTTAAATTATGTATCGCACACAAGACCTCTGAGGGTGTCCTGTGGTATTTAGTACTAAGACATTAGCAGCAGATCCTTTAAATCATACTGCCTCTGTTGGCCTGCCTTCCACCATGTGCATCAATAAGCCTGGGGCAGCCATGTCTTCCTCTTACTAACTATCCTTCATTAGATTTATTTTGGTAGGTGCTAAACCCTGCATTTAGGAAACACTCACTCACAAAATTTACCATATTGCAAATGCACTGACCCAGACAAATTCCAAATTCCTACACTTCACCATTAAAATTAACTTCAAGAAAGGTCTGCTTATATTTATATATATATATCTTTTTAAATCCAACTGTACAATTACATGTTGGTAACTGAACAAATGCAGCTTTTATTGCATTGCTAAGATTACTGAGACACATCTAGACTCTAAAATGTCTATTTTCTCAGTAACTACCAGGCTGTTTTTTATATGGTACAGATACCTTGATGGGACTTTCTTCTCTATTTAAATCCCAAATCCCAACAGAGATCCTGTCAAGCTTTTTGTGGTATGTGTCCTTAATAGAGCAAGTACCCCTTTCTTTCTTACTAGCAAAGGTATTAGGAGTGATTTTCATTTACTCACTGTCCCAGAAAAGCAGTGAAAAGCTACATTTTGCTTCTGCTAATTATTCTCTGTTTCCCTGTTTCATATTTTTCCTCATGTCCCGATTAAAAGATTGTCCCCAAAGCAGGAAATAAGGGTAAATCTATGTGATGGAACTCTAACCATTCTTCATTCTATATGAACGTCAATAAAAAGTTTTGGCTATGGATATACTTTATTTATCTGGTAGCTACACTTTTATTCACGGTTGGTGTTCTGTTTAATTATCCCAGTAGCTCGAATTCTACAAAGCCCCTGATAGGTGTTATCTAAGTGAGGGGAACAATAAAGAAAAACTCAATTATAAAAAAATGGTAAAGGTAGTTCTAGCAAAACCAGCTAGGTAACACTATTCTGCCTGACATGGCATTTAATATTACAAAATAGATCCTTAACTGGCTAAGGCAATCTATTTTAGTTCCACATGGGAAGAGGAAATTAACCTCATGCATAATATTGTGGAACTAGCACTAGAATTATCTATGTCAGTTGATTCTTGCAAACATCTCCCTTTCTAGTCTTTTTTTTTTTTTCCCTTTGGGTAGAGATATACGTCATAAGAATACACAATTTCTGAGAAAATGTTATTTTATACAGTGTATAAATCTCGGGACATATTTTGTTAAATAAATCTTTAAATATCATGGTTTTGTTACTCTTTTAGCCTGTATTACTTTGTTAATACTGTAGCTACACTAGTTCAATTTTGGTATTAATTTCTACCAAGGACATTATCCAACATTATCCAAGTGGTTGGTTAGATAAAGCTAAAACCATCCTGATAGTTTGATAGTCTTCAGCTAAGTTTACAGTCTTGGGCATGAATAATACATTGCCACCTCTATTAGGACAGGTGCTGATGTTAAAGACTTATTGTAACCAGTAAGGCTGTTAAGACTTTTTTGAATATATGCAACAGCAGATTTCTTTAAGGTTAGATATGATAACTAAATCAGACTAAATTATATATATTACGGGTTGTTAATGCTTACATACTTGTAACAGTTGTGATTTCTAAACATTCATAGTATCTGTAGAAAAGGTCATTGTTGCTGGTGTTTGAAAATTATACTGAATTACAGTCTGTACAGCCTCAGACATGGTTCCAGAAAGAATATAATTAGACATTCTAAGGGGAAATTTGCAAGGCCAGCAGTGCTTAAAAACTGATACTCCATCATTACAGCTCACAATTTTAAATTAACACTAGAATTATATATATATAACAGCTTGTAAGTGCTTTAATTTTTATTGATTTTATTTTAATTGTTAAAACTCTGCTTTTTTCACATTAACATTGATAAACATTTGCTATGAAAAGTTTCTCTTTGCTTTTGCAGGGTATCTTTAACAGGGCATATAGGGTCTAGTAGACCACTGATGTCTCCCTGGCTATCTAGCCCAGCAGATCAGAGCAAAACAATGTGCTCAACCAACTTATTTCCCCTCCAGGGGCCCATAAAGTAATTTATCACTCTGTATTTCTTAAAGCTCAATAGCATTGTCCGAAATCCTCAAATTAGTTGGTCTTATTTTCTTGGTCAAACCACATATTCTCACACCTTGGACTTCCCTTGCTGTACTACTGACCCTTCTTATACTGTTCTCTATTACTAGATGTATGCAGCTCATCATTTCCTCATGTAGCTTCATTGCCAATACTATAAATCATGTTACATTATTTTCTTAATATTCACTATTTCATCCATACTTTCCTACCTTCTAGTTATTTATGTTGAAAATCTTTACTTTTTATCCTTCTCCTGGGCAATAACCTATGTGTCTGAAATTTATGAAGTCACTCTCAAGAAAAACTGCTCACTATCTCTGAAGGTTCTTGACATCAAACGTCAAAATGTGAACCATTCTTACTGAGCCCAATAGTAAAAAACATTTTTTTATTTTGGGTAGAGTAGGGNTTAGAAACTAGAATTTAGAAGTTAGAATTGTAAATTGGGTCAATGTAAAGCTATTTATCTATCCCAATGAGTTCCTAAAATGTAAATATTCTGTATACAGGTGGTCCCCAGGTTACATGTCGGAACAGGTACATTATTTTAATAAATGCAAGTAGGACAAATGTTTGTCTCAACCTATTATTAGACAGCATGGCGTCAGTTACTGTATAATCCTCACTGTGAGTTAATCACAAACAAAGCAAGAAAAAAAAAATTATTGAAGCCTAGACATTCATTAACTTCTGGAGCAAGCTGTGCTTTTATATGCAAAAAGAAACAACTGCAGAGTTTGTCTTGGTCATTAAAGAGTTACAAGAGGTTGCAGAAGAGATCACCTACAACCTCAGCAATGTTTAACAAAAGATTTCTTCTGCAAATCATGCAAACAGCCCCCTCCCTCCCATCAAGCCTCCATCTTGCACACAAGTAAGCAGGGAAGCCCCGTTCGTATCTAGGAGTCATCCATATGTCGGATGTCCCTAACTCGGGGGCTCCCTTTATGGCTTTACATATTTACCATACTTCTCTATGTTCTGCAATAGCGGATTACATAATTAAGACACCTCTGTCTGAAATTCCCCTGGATGGATTGCACAAGATGCGCCACCCAGGAAAGCTACAGTGATCTGCAGCGCCAGGTAGACACAGGTCCGCAAAAACCTCACTCACAGTCCGGAACAACTAGAGACCCTGGAGACAAACTCGTGGACCTCCTAAAGGGGATACCAGATCGTCTTCCCCTGCTGCTTTTAGGAGGGGATCTCCCCGAAAGTGAGACCTGTCATAAAACCCAACTCGACAGGATACCATCTGAAATAATCCGGCTGGGTGCCCCTGACACAGTTCTCCTTGGCTACTCCTCTTTTAAGCTGAAACTAATTTAGAGTTATCCTTTATTACCTCGTTGATTTTTTTTGACAGTTCCTGATCATTATTGTTTTTATTTTTTGTGCGTTGTACCTCCCTACAACAATGCCTCGTTGGCTGGAACTTTGGCTTTGCAACCTTGTAATTCTACCGACCAATATGATCTCCACAGATCCTCTCCTTAATGGGTCCCGGGCCTTTTGCCCCTCATCATTTACTAGTGGTTTGACTGCCTTTATTGTTCCTTTTGGTTTTGAGTGATTTTTTTATGAGGTTTAGCGGCTACAAATTGAGGTCCTATCTTGGTAATTTGAACTTCAGGGAGAAGAGAGATGAGGGACCGATATTACCTGGTAGGGGTAACGCAAAAATATATCTTTTTGGTTCTCAGCTAGATTTGTTGCCACATTTACTCCACCTCCATGTGGTTAGCCTGGGCTGAACTATGGACCCTCTTGAATGGCATTGCCACTCAGTGATGCATCCATTGGCTCCCTCACCCATTTTTCTACATGTCTCATGGACTTTGCACCTATTTAGTTGGTAATGTTTCTTTTCCCTGTTACTTTCCTTGTGATTCGCCAGATGCATCATACGAATAGTGAAATGTTTACTGTATTTCAGGGATACTAGGTTTTTAGTACCTGGTGGATATATTTTGGATATTTTGGAGTTTTGATATACTTTCGAGTCTGTCCTGTGCCTTAGATTGTGTCTTTACCTAATCTACCCCGTCACTTGGGGTTTTTCACATAGATTTCTATGAAGCCAATTAAAAGGTCCTTATGCGCAGTTACCTTCCCCCCATCAGATTAGCAAAATTTAAACCATGTAGGTATTACCTATGCCCTGGACAATGTGGAGCTGCAGACTTCCGCTATCCTATTTGGTGGTTGTGCCCCCGCATCAAAGGTTTCAAGATAGATTTACACCTTTTTGGAAAGAAGTATTCATAAAGATCCTTTTGAGGTGTTGAAACCCTTCCATTGTACAAATCATGAAACCAAACTATTAAACTATGTATTTACAGCGGTTAAGCAAACACTAGCTAAGACTTGGTTCTCTAGCACTCTATTATTAGCACAAGTGAAGAGAAATGTTACCTGGTATTTCACAAATGAGTTCATGGCAGCCAAGCCTAATGTCTTTAGAGACATTTCAGAAGGTCTGGTCACTGTGGATTACTTGACAATTGACTTCAATGTGGACCTGCTCTTGTTATGATTACTTCTCCTATCTCCCTCTCAGAGGGATACTCACCCTCTTTCATATTTTGGGCCTAGGATTCCATACTCACACTCTCCCACCCCCCTCCTTCACCTATTCTTTTCCTTCAGAGTTCTTTCTTTTGATTACTTTTGTGGGATTAGCAATAAACAACACTGAACAGTATGTTGTCCTAGATATTATGTGGATAATAACGTTTTCCTTCTGCACTTTTCTACTAATTCTGTATACACACAATTTGTATTCTTTTGTTTATTGTTATTTTCTGTATCTCTCATCTTTTCTTAGAAAATGTTTTTTAAAATCTTAATAAAAATCAATAAAAAACAAAAATATGAAAAAGCAAAAAAAAAAAGACATGAAATTTATAAGGAATTGTCCAGCATATAGTCACACATTTAGGATTTATGGCTAGACAAACTATTTTGCAGCCTAAAGTAAAATAAAATGCAAACATCTTTGTAGCAGACAGTGACACTAGACAAAGGCTCTCAGAGCACAAAAGATGTAATGGAAATAATATCACTAACAGCAGAGAGTGTTAGTGTAGTTAAGTAACAGGTGACAGAT
>NC_092861.1:67861112-67861750 GCF_032062135.1 Pyxicephalus adspersus | reverse complement strand
ACTCACCACCTAATGCTTAATTCATTTAATGGAGTTTTGATATTATCTAATGAGACTCATGTCATGCAGTTTAATTAGAAAGCATATCTATATTACGACTTATATCATTGTCTAAAAGAAGAAGACAGTTGCACTGATCCCTATAGTTTGTACTGTAGTGTGGAAAGCTTTTTGCAATACTTGAGTATCAGTTTAGAAATAAGAAGTCTAGGTCAAATGGAACATTATCTACTGTATACCACCAAGGATCCCTATAATATGTGTACTGGTTTCTTATAATAGCTAAAGAGAAGAGTCACTAACTCAAATACATTTTAAATATGTAAAACATTAAACTTTCTAAATATATAATAATGTTGCTGACCATTCAGACATTTTAAGGCCTGGGTGAACGCCTTGGAGAGCTTTAATAAATCAGGGCCAATGTCTCTTATAGTGGAAATTATAACCAAACGTAACAGCAGGCGAATATCTGTTATAGTGGACTCTGTAGTTACTAGTGTTGGTGTTCGAATTCGGGTTGTCCTTATATTCTACTCAAATATGGCTGTTCGAATTTGGATAGACCCGACCCGAAAAAAAAAACGAGATTCGACTGCAAATATTCGAATAAAAAAAATGTACAGAAATGTGTTAAA
>NC_092861.1:67742221-67860020 GCF_032062135.1 Pyxicephalus adspersus | reverse complement strand
AAAAAAAATGTTTATGGACATAACCCCAAGGGAATCACATTGGGGAATGTTTGAAAACATATGGTGGTTGGGAAAGCAATTAATTAAACCAGGTGTAATTGGTATTGTACAGCCAAATGCTTGCAGTGCCTAAAGATTCGATTTCTATATCAAATTTCACACAAAGAACAGTAAAATTGGTCCTTTTATTTCAGAGATGTAACCTGATTTGCTTTAATCAGAAAAAAGATTTTCTTTCAACTTCAATATTTACAAATGAAGAAACTAGAATAACCTATGATAATATAAAAATCACCTTGTGAAGATAAAGCAATAATTAAATTAAAATATATCAACATATAAATATATCAAAATATCAACCAACCAAAGCAGATAACAGTGATGGTTGAAGAGATATTAATCAATATAAACTTTAATAAAGGTAAACACCTTATTCTGTATATCTAACCCTGGATCTATCTAGACTAATTTCCAGCTGACACAATTACACTTGATCGTCTCCAGGCCTCTTTAGCTCCCCCATCTGGCCAAGAAGCTCATTGTCATTCAGCCTGTTACTTCAGCCCCCCCTTCAGGTCAAAAGGAAAACTGTCCGATTACACAGAAAAATACTCATATGCATATAACCTGTATCCAGGGCAAATGTACCTATCATCCTGGATGAAACCCTGGGCCTTCGTTGGCCGGCTGTTACAGTATATATATATATATATATATGTGTGTGTGTGTGTGTGTGTATCCCATTAATGTTTCGATAAGTAAATATACTTTCATTATATATATATTTATATATAAATATACTTTTTATATTTTGAAAATGTAGGTTTGTGGGGGTGGCTACTGTACCACTCCAGTTTCCCTGGATGAATAGTGTAGCCACCCTCCCACAAGCATTCTTTAGTGATAGGGTATAATTAGTTATGGATGCAGCCAGTGTTAGGGTACTACATCATAGTAGGCTAGAGTGATAGTTTCTTCACCAAGTCATCTTCTACAAGATTAAATTGAGCACGCATATACACATTGGTGAACAATAACACTCCAAGTGGATGTAGTGTGAGGCTGTCTGTACAAATGACAACGATATGTATGCTGCTCAAACCTCGGTTTGTAATTTCAGAAACAGCACTTCTGGGCTCTGTGGGGCAGAATAAAATATGTGCAAATAGAATTTTACTAGTTTGTTCAGGAATAGAAAATAATGTATGTTAGCTGCTCATGTTTTCTTCAAGGGAATATCTCAAATACATGTAAATCATAATGCCCTTCCTTAATTAAACTATTATATGCTGAATAATTTAGTGCTAGAGTTCAGTTTAAATTAGATCAGGTGGGATTACGAACTACTCCACACTAAACTTTAGAAGTTTTTTGCTTTACAATTTCAGTTTGATTTACAATTTCATGATTAGAACTGGGATATATATGCAATATAGGGGAATACTTAAGCCTAATGAAAGTATATGTGTTATACTTAAGAAAAGCTTTAAGTCCTTTCATTGCTACATTAAAATTTACACAGGGAAAAAATGGTATGCAAAAATTGTTAGCCTAACATTAGGCTTGAGTTACATTGACAACGGCACAAAGGGTTTTTTTCAATGCTGTTAATTTGAACGACGCTGTGTTCACTTATGTAAGACGGGTTTTATCTTGCAAAAAAAAAGAAAATAGTGTTAGATTTGAGAGACCATAGACTAAAGAGCAAAACATGGATTTACCTAATATTAACATCAGAAACCCTGCAGCTGCAGTTCCAGCTTGGTAAACATTGTGTGCCCTCTAACAGTGATGGAGCATCATAATTGGCAGCAATGTCATAATGCAGGATTTACCATGCTGCAAACGTTAGACATTTTGTAGGCAGAAAATAGTAGGGCAACTTTGTAGTGCTGGAGCACCACAATAGTTGCCAGGCATCTACTTTTTTGCATGCTCAAGATGAATAGTATGAAAAGTAAGACAGACACAATGCCATTAATGTACTACAGAATCCACTGTATATTTACAAAGACATTTGTAATGAACAATTAACAATATACAGGTAGTCCCCGAGTGAACGACATCTGACATACGGACAACTCCTAGATACTAAGGGTGCTTCCCTGCTTGTTTGTGTGCAGGACAGAGGCTTGATGGGGGGAGGGATCGCATGATTTGCAGAAGTCTTTTGCAGTTCTGCAACCTCTTGTAAATCTTTATTGACCAAGACAAACTCTGCAGTTGTTTCTTTTTTGCATATCAAAGCACAGCTTGCTCCAGACGTTATTAAATGTCTAGGGTCCATTAAGTTTTTTTTTCTTGCATTTTTTGTAACTCACAGTGAGGATTTTATACAGTAACTGACATCACGCTTCCTAATAATATGTTAAGACAAACATCTGTCCTAATTGAATTTATTAAAATATTGTACATGTTCCGACTTACATACAAATTCAACTTAAGAACAAACAGTACCTATCTGGTATGTTATGCAGGGACTACCTGTACCAGCTCTCTGACAACAACTGAATAGCACACAGTTGCATACAAACATCTGATCATTGTCCGACTGTACACATGCTCGGCTACAGATCATTAGATGAAAATATCAGCCAGGATGATCAATAATTTTAACCGAGAATTCATCTGTAAATTTGTCCCAAGTTTCATGAACAATTACAAAAGGGTGAGTTGGGCATCTTTTTCAATCAAATGTATTTAGCATGCGTACAAGCCTATATGATGTTTATTTGCAAAGTGAATTTTGACTTAGCCTAGTAAATGAGATGAAACTTTGCTGACTTCAACCATTCATTCATTTGCAAGGAAAACATTTTAGTTTTCCATCCATAATATTGGGTATTCTTCGCAAAGAACTATCACCATATTCACTAAGCTAAGTTAATTATACCTTGTAATGTGATAATTCACTTTGTAAGTGAACAGTCTATATATCTCTTTTGTAAATCAACCCATATTTTTTAATCAAAGTACACTGTACTTCATACCAATGTCTGGAACGACTCATTTTACTTAGATTTTTAGACAGAAATGCACTATAACCAGCATGTACAATATTTACTGCCTTCCTTCCTTAAATAAGGGCTGTATCTGACACCTGTTTTTTCACAGAATAAATTACCTCACAAATTAAACTCCACATTTCTATTATTTTAAACAGCCTAATATTCCTCTTTCTTCTCTTTCTTTAAATTAATAACAAATATTTAATAATTTTTTCTTCCCAAGGCATTTACTTGTACAGAAATGAAAGTATTATAAAGATTTTGTTATTATTTTTGTATCTGCATAGATGTTATTTGAATGGCTCTGTATGGATTTGTATGAAGCTACTGCAGTGTTCTCCCTTTAGTAAAGGTTTTGCACAGATATATAACACATCAATATAAAATAAAGGGTTTTCCTTTGGGCACATTTGATGGCCACACTGTAATACTTTTGACAATCCAATTTTTAATGCAAGTTTCATGTAATTCAATGTGCCACCAGTACATTGCTTTGCACTCTGGACCTTCTATTATGTGATTACTTCTAATAGAACCCTATGGCAATACATTTTTAAAGCACCAGAGATGCATAAATAAAACTTAAATTAACTTTTTAGATGAAATGTACGTTCTTTGTGAAGAAATTTCACTTCTTTCTGTTGCATCCTTAGCACAGTAAGTGAAGGGAAATCTCCCTAGCAGGGTGCACACAGCATCAACTAATTTGATATGGGATTTAACCCGCCCCTGTTCTATATACTGTAAACTGGATAGTAAAGTGTGTTTTTTTTATTTAAATGTGTATGAATAAAAATGAAAAGAAACTAATAAATTAAATGCATACAAAATATGTGTTTAAATCCATTTCTAAAATATCTAGTGTTAACCATGAAGGTCCTTTAACAAGTTTATTCCCTATATACCAATTTCACTGTTCAGGTGGAAAACCCTGTTCACATAAATCAATATTTCTGCTCAGAAGAGCCAGGATAATAAAATGGAAGCGTTAAACTTGAAAGATTTCTGCAGAGCAATCATATTTTCTATTTTAAACAAGGCTAATTTGTTGAGTTTTTATGATTTATTCTCTTTATTAATTTTATTCGTTTTCCTGAGAAAACACCTTTTCATCACCTTGCCCTGGGATAAAGAGGGAAACAATGATGCCCTCCTTACCTGTTTTCCTTATTTGTATCTTTCACCTGTGTATGAGATGACAAGCTGCTATACATTCGTTCTGGTAGGCCCCAGTTTGTGGCATACGGACAGACCCTCTAGTAGCATGTTCTAACAGGTAACCAATAGAGGATTGCATGTGTTCACCTAAAACATCTATGTTGCTTCAGCTGCAGAAGTTTTATTTTTTCAATATTGAAAGGTAATTGTTTACAGAGCACACTGGGGACTTACATTAACTGCAATCCACAACTAAGTAAATCAGGCTCTGTTATTGAAAAACAAAAAGAAAGTTGATCTCAGCTATAAAAGGGAACGTTGAACTCCAGTGTAGCACTCAGCTCTTGTTTAGTGGTGGCTGAACTGTCCCAGGTTCTCTGTTGTAGTACCGACTCAACCAACACAAAAACAGAGACCCAGTAACAATTACAGAAAGAATAACAATGCATTTTTTTTTATCTCAAAGGATTAACAAGTAATATGCTGTGGTAAAACCAAAGTATATAGTGTGTATATAGCAAGATGTTTTGCTTCTCCCAAAATCCCATCTGTAAGAATCAATGCCTTGGGCTACGTACACACTTGCAATAATTGTCATTGAAAAGGAATGATTAATGACCGATTGTTGGATAATCATTAAGAAAAAAGGACTGGCCAACAACTCCGATGAACGAGGAATGTCCCTGGAAACTATCTATTGTGTGTACGGTCAGTCAGTGATTGTGGATGGTTCTGTGCATGCGGGACGAATGAACCTTCATTGCAACACACTTCATTGTGTATATGTACTTATATATGTTATTATTATACCGCTTGCGGAGCTGTTCAATGGAACACTGAACCCCATCCCAAATGTGTCCTTTAGCCCGTTCTGCACAGTCTCCAAAATTCTATCCTTCCTGGCATTTGGATGTGGATTAAAAGCCCTCCTGCCATCGTAATCTGCCTTCTCAAGGATGCATACCATGACCTCCATCCCCTCGTGACCCATTGGTGACTCGTTAGTGATGCTCTCCTCCTGATGTTGTGACTTGGCTGTGGCAGGTTTTCTAAATATCACAGCCACAGGATATGATGTCAAAGGACAGTAAATGCTCTGGGAAATCTGGAGAGAAATTTACCGTTCAAGGTCATCTACTAGAGTTTCTTCGTTTGAACCTTTCTTCTTAGGATTTCTTCCCAGAACGTTCTTTCTCAGGACATTCTTATAAGGTAGGTGTGTGTAGGTTGTTTTTCACTGTGTAGTGGTGTAAGGTGACTAATGGAATTTTTTTATATGTTTTCCAGAACTCATGGCCTATGATGCGTTTAACAACCCAGACTTCATGTGTGAATTAATTGAAACCTACAGATCCTATCCCTGTCTGTGGAAGGTGAAGTCTGGGGAGAATGCCAACACATACCTAAAGATAAAGGCGTATCATGCTTTGGTGAAACTGTGCAAAAGCGTAAATCATGCGGCCAACATTATCTATGTGAAGCACAAGATCCAAAACTTGCGCACCATGTTAAAAAAAGAATTGAACAAAGTGAATGCTTTAGAGCGGTCAGGTGATGGCGCAGAAGATGTACGAGGGGGTGCTGAGAGGAAGGCGTACCTTCCAGGACCCTTCCAGCAGACATGCACCCGTTTTTGCCTATGTCAACGAAAACAAATTCATAGCGCAGATTCATGATTGTCATGAACACAATGCTGAAAAACCCCTTGTAGTTGTAGTGGAGGGATCCACTGTCTACAGGTGGGGTTATCCTTAAATGTTTCCCATCAAATGCTCCTCCACAATTAGGGAAGTTCCAGAACTGTTGAAAATTTGAAGCGATGGCCAGCCATTCCTCAGGTGTATTATGAAACTGAAAGGAGAACATAAGAAGAGTTAATATGCATAATAATATGTTCTTTTTTTTTTCTTTCTTGCAGACTTCCTCCAGAGACAACATCCACTCTGGTGACTTCCAGCCTCAGCCAAAAAAGGAGACGGAAAAGAAAACAAGAGAAGCAAACTTTGCAGCAAGCTATGGCCATACTCAGCCAAAAAGAGGATCAGTTTGATGCCTTTGGCTTCAGCATTGCTGCAAAACTGCAGAAGATGTACACAGAACAAGCATGTGCTGTGGAGCTAATCATCACTGATGTGGGCAATAAAGGCTTCATGCACCAATTAAACCCACACTACCCTACTTATTCCTTCAGCACTCCGTACCAGCAGCCTCACCCTCGTCCTGTATCTAACTACCCTCCAAGCCACCAATATGAGCCTTGCCACTGCCCTTCCTCAGTTGAGCCAAGTGATCATAGTTTTGGCCAATAAAGCCGCCAGAATACGGGTTTATAACATTAATGTGTCACAACTATTTATTGCAGTTATGTTGCTGTTAACAATATTATTTTTACTTTTTTATGTGCTATAGTTTTACAAAAAAAGTTGCACTTTGTTAAATGAATGTTATGAATCTATTTTTTAAAAAAAAATGTACATTCTTTTGCATAATAATTGTATGGGGTACCTACCTTTTATGTACTCATCTTTCAAGCAGTCAATAATTGCCGCACACGTTTCGGGGATGATATGGCCCATTGCTTGCGGTGAGATTCCAGTGGAAAACTTCATGCATTATACGATCATTCAAAATAATCGTCCATAATCATCGAACGGTCGTTAATCATTTGTTTTCCTACGACAATTTTTGCACGTTTGTACGTAGCCTATAACCCCACACAAGGTACAAGGAAGAGACAGAGGCAGTAACACAGTCACACATATCAATGGAAAAACTATAGTTACCTGTCTAACCTCACTGGCAAGGGGTACTATAAGTCACAGCTTGTCCTGCATTGGGACCCCTGTTGTCAGTTTTATCAAACATCTGAAAGGAACATTTGTAAACCAGAATAGGCTTAAAGTTGAAACTATTTCACAGAAGATCTAACAGTTCCACAACTCTAACAGATGAGGAGGATAGTTGCTTCAGACTAGTTTTCCCCAACTAGGGTTCCTCTAAAGGCTGCCAGGAGTTCTTTGAGCAATTGGTACCTCTCAGGTCAGTTACCCCTAACACGAATAATCTTTTAGGGTAATTTGTAAAGGTGACATTCTTCCCACTGACCAGAATGTAAGAAGCATTCTTTCCGCCACAACAATGTACCGTGAACAGTGAACAGGGACAGTGCACTTATGCGTACAGCACACACAGCCATATATGCCGTCCTTTTCTCCCCACTCCCCACATTCCTCTCTCCCTATCAGGGGGGCGGATCCTTCTTCCTCAAGCTGCAGCCCATCCTCATCCACTTCCTGTCATAACACACCAATGAGACCTGGCTTCAGCTGCTGCCTGCACTGTAGTTCTTATGACAATAGAGTTCATGTGTCCTTAAGGACCGGAAGCCTAAGCAGCAGGAAAGGCAAAAACAGTAATTTTGCCAAATTTCCTGCCACATCCTGTGACTAGAAAGTAAAGGAGCCGCTGCAGCTCTAAATGTTGCTCATTCTGCTCTCTCCTTCTGTCAGTATGTTCAGGACATGCAGGACACATGATGGTTTGTAATGTTACACCCATTTACCAAGTCTGGGTGCTTCTTTACAAGAAGTTGGTACTGAGAACCTAGATACTGAAATACACAAAAAAAATCAGTCATAAAGCTCCTCCAACTGTGTATTGATGTGCTTTTCCTTGAAAAGCCCATTCATTTTGAGCCACAATATACCTGGAAGACAAAATTTTGTTAGGGCAATGCAATGCACAAAGGAAAAACACACACTGCAGGGTGTTTCCTTGGTACATTGAGATGCTATTTAAAATAAATGACAATACACTGCAGTATATGTGTTGCTATGCATTTGCTGTGACACTATGTGTGTTTTACAGTGCATTGACAAAATGGACCAATGTGAAAGAAGCCCAACTACATTCACTGGTGTATTTTAATGATAACAATATTTCAGCTTTACCTATTGTATTAGTATTACCAGCTCCACTTAGTAATTAATAAACCACATAAAGAATACTACAGAACAGAATAGTGACATTTTAGTGACAGATTAGATAACCTTATAAAACATGTCAAGATATTTTTTCAGTGTTTAGTGCAAAGGCAAACACGTATGTGCACATTTGGGAATCTCCAGGAAAGGCCTTACACCATTTTTGGAAATGTTAGCATTGTATTCTGGAAAATCAGTTTGCATTGAGTGCAGAGCAGTACTTCTCTAGTAGTGTAATGGCAAGGTAGTGACACCTAGTGGACACAACACACAAAATGATGTCAGAAACTGCTCTGCACATAGTCAAAATGTATTTTATTTTTTTCATGGCTATTAATACAAAAGAAAAAAAAGCATATAAATATCACCAAAGACATCTGGGCATTTCTGAGATGGGGACTGTGTTACTGACAGAATCACCAAACAACAAATCTGAAAAAGAAAACAAATGCAGCCTTAACATCAATAGACAAATATACTACAAAATTTATATTTCTGGGTTTAGAAGCACTTTGTTAATACGGTGATCTTATGTAAGTTCTAACTGAACAAACATTAATGTACGGATGTCTAGGAATTGGGTTTCTATACTGTTATACATGATATCAAAGAGTCTTGCACAGACTGATTTCCCATTAGACACATATAGGGACTGTTTCACAATGGTTTTGTAACCTACAAAGGAGAGTAATGTTCTGTCAACTAGTAAAGCCCCCTTCCTGTTCTCTGTGCTCTATCTTAATTAAACATTTTACTTCCTCTAGCTCAAAGCAGTTCTTTTTTCTTTGCAGTCATGCCCCTAGCTGTGTTCTGGAGAGAATCCTCTAGCTTAGATACTTGCTTAGGCTTTGTCAAAACTGAATTGTGATTCTGAAGCTAAATTCTGACAGCTTTGGGAGCTTTGCCTATTTCATTCTCATTGAGAAAGAGGTTTGGCCCAAATGGCCCAAGATTATTGGTGGGATTATGAGAGGTATACATATCATATATTTAAAATTCTCTAACAACTAAATGTGCAAGTTTACGTATGACGCACTGATTTTTAACAGGGCATCAATTGATGACCTCTCAACCCCTTGACTTACAAGATACAGAGCAAGTAATAAAATGTATTGTATGAATGTGTGTAGTGCCACTTTAACATTATGTTTTGTTTTGGGTTAGTGCGGGGTGTAAAATTTAAAACCACATAAATGGCCGAAATCTAAAACACAGGCTAAGTCGCGCACCAAACTTTTTCTGAAAGCGTACCTAAACTCAGAAATTTCACTTTACATAAAAGGGTAGACAAGAGTAAAAATTCTGGGTTTTTTTTGTTTTTTTTAAGTGCAACCGCCCCCTAGTTCTCGATTGCCTAGGTGATCGAGAATGAATGGGAGCGCAAAGCCTCCCGGAATAGCTAAGTTACGCATCCAGGGAGGCTTTTGGGTGCTCCTTCTGCACATGCCCAAGCATCTTGGGCATGCGCAAAAGGAGCCTTTTTGCACAAAGAAAATTTTTTTTTCATGCAATCCCGGGCCTGGGTAGGGTGACGTAAGATGAGACGAAGAGACATAAAGAGACGAAGATGGCGGCGCCCAGAGCGCCGGCCCCGGGATGGATGCCAAGAGGACGCGGGACCTGATGCAGGACACCCCCGGATGGAACGGACTGCCCTGTGGGATTGAAGGTATGTGTATTTTTTTTGGCTGTTTTCAGATTAGTTCCTCTTTAGGATTATTCTTAAGAGTCTTAGTAGAAGTATAGATCCTTCCTCTGAGACACCATATCACACGCCAACCTTGTGCATTATTCATATTCATATTCATATTCATTATTCACTTTCCCATCTTTCATTAAATTGTCTGCCTTTTGCATCAAATTTTCTCTTGTGGGACATTTTGGGTGTGATTGCTTTTTTTTTCTTAGCAGCTTTTTCTGAGGTAGGTGTATTTGACCTAACCCGACGTGTTTTGGCCTGTCTATGTGAAGGGATCCGAGCCACTGAATGTGCTTGGAGGACTGGAGGACTGTGTCTCTGAGTCTGGAGACATTGCTAATGTAGCATACTACTGGCAGCAGGATCGGATTCTGGCACAGACTCTAGCACAGTCATGCTTAGTGCTGGTTCTCAGCAGGAGTGTGAAGAAGCAACTGGGGTCTTTCTGCCTGCAGTGCAGTCAGGCACTTGTATGGATTGCCCTGCTTCTGCCTAGCTTTCTGGGACACATGTGGGTTAGAGGGTCGATAAATGATAATTTTTTCACAAATTTATATTTTTAAGTGTAATGAAAGTGCAATAACATAGGAGAATGCCTAATTGCTTTAATAAATCTAAAAGCACACAGACTTAGGAAAGGTGGGGAAGTCAGTAATTAGATGTAACAGCAAGTACAAAATAAAAACATTAAATAAATTGAAACAGTGGACGGATAAAATGCTTAATTCCTCAAAAATTAGTTTATAGTATGGCCCACAGGACATTCTCTGTTAAATTATCAAGCTCAGCAATACTTATTATGTATTACATTTGATACAATTGACACAATACATACTATCATTTAATACCTTTTTCACCTACATTTTAAACATGTATTATGAGTTTATCAGGTAAATATATAGTAGTACCAACTCCATATACAAGTTAATTTTAAATGGCTGTGGGTTAATAGGATCAGTCATGCTAGACAAGCAGTTACTGTGTATACCAATCTTTGAAATCTTGCCTTTGTCATGCTCTGAGCTTTACTATGATGCAGCTTTATTACCTGACCTTATATAGTTTCAGATCCAGATGGGGGATGCACGTTGGGGCATTTGACCTCTCTGGAATCTTTCCATCAGCAATTTGCAGCTCTGCTTACTTTTTCATTTAAAGTAAATGAAGTAAGAAATGACCGCTTACATGTACACTTCCATCAACTGAGCCTGAGTTGGAAAATTGTGTATTGGAGCAGACCTGAAGGAAAGTCTCTCAGTGAGAGTTAATACTTTAATAAAAAAGAAAATAATCAGTTAAACTACATAAACAGTATGTAGGTTGTTTGCCTCATCAGTCATTCTGTTCAGCCTTGCTTGTGGTATGCATACACCATTGTAATGCCAGGATTATCTAATATGTACTATTATCTTAGCCAAATGTACTATTATCTTACCCAAATGGTCTAAAGGTGACAATAGATAATGCATTAGAACCTTATTGGCCTATAGTAAGTACCAATATTTTTTTAATTTGGGATAAATATGTTTTAAAGGTGATATGCAGTGATTTTGCATGGTTGACTGAGTGGTTAGTGCTCTTGCAGCACTAGGTCACAGGTTTGAATCCCAGGCAGGACTCTATCTGCAAGGAGTTGGTATGTTTTCTCTGTGCTTGTGTGGGTTTCCACCGGGTACTCTGGTTTCCACCCGTCTCCCAAAATTCATGCAGTTAGGTTAATCTGCTTTTTCTCAAAAATTGTCCTTAGACTACAATAATGACTTATGACTATGGTAACAACATTAGATTTTAAACTCCTTTGAGGGACAGCTGGTGACATGAATATGGACTTTGTAATATGTCGGCTCTATATAAATACTGCATAAAAATATTAATATTAACTGATTTTGTTAAATTTAGGATGAAATAATATATACCCCTAGATCATTGCAGGACACAGTGCTGATGTGGGGGTCACTGAGAGCAATAATGAAGAGGAACTTAAGTTACTGGCAATCCCTCTTGTGTTTGTTCTTAAATACGGAACCATTTCTCTTCATTACAGCAGTATTCAGTGGTGCAAGTATGTAAGTATTTGCTTTACATTTGAAATAACTGGACACATACAGCACCCATACAATATTATAAAAAGGTTTAAAGCTGATCTTCTGCTTTACTTTTATTCTTGCACAGTTGCTCGTTCTCCTCCCATTTCCAATCACATAAAATGGTTAGTTTGCTTTCACCGCACACTGTCAGCTACTTGCAGAGTACACTAGAATGGATTTGCAATCAGGAGAAAGTTATGAAAGATAATACAGCCCATAAAGCATTTTGATATTAGTATAACACCTCCTGAAACTCAGCCCTCTGTCTGTATTAGCCCTTCAAATCAGTATTAAAGCTTTGGTGTTTTTAGAAAGCTGTTTTCAGGAAGATATGTTCAGCACCATCCATGATCTTTTTGCATTAAAAGCATGAAGACGTAGTATATCTGGGTTAAAAATAAATTAATTAAAATAAAGAAAACACAATTTCTTTAAAAAGATATTTAGCATGTTGATTAAGGGGAGGAGAAATATAATAATAAACAGAACAGACTTCACCTGTATTCTTTGCATAGTGAAGAAACAATACAGGGTAGTCTTTTCACATAAATGTGTTAATCTCTAATGATCTTTCTATTTTTGTAAACATTGCAGTGTTCATCATAACACATAAGCACAAAAACAGGCACAGTGTCTTCCATTGTGAGGCCATATACATGATATTTTGCCAGGGGTACAAGCAAGGCATATGCAATTGTATATTTTTACCCTTAACAGAAGCTGTCAGACTTTAAAGAAGTAATACTTATATGTATGTGCTGTGCATGTTCTAATACATTAAAAGTAAGTAAGCCAAGCAGAAACACATTCATTTGCATTATAACACTTTTGCACTTTTGGTCACAATAGGGAGTATCCAAACTGAAAATTTCGTAGTTATTACTCAAAACATTGCTCGGTAGGGACTGACTTTTTTCTCAAAGGAGGTTGTTGGCAAGATAAATATCATTTCAATATGCATCAGTTTATTCCCTTAGTTTACCATATTAAATTCAAATTAACTTTATTCCCTTTAGACAATAACACAGTCATTTTGCAAGTGGAACATTACATTTGCAATAATGAAAACAAGCCCGCAGTTTATAACAATCCAGATTCACACACTATAGTTATGATTGAATTTTGTATAAAAAAATCAAAAAGCAAATACCAGCTGATATGTAACTTATATTTTTCATGTTCAAGGGAACAGACTAAAGGTTTGAGAAGCGGTTGTCATGGCAACCCATTACAAGTCACAATCATTTTTTTGTACGTCTAAAGCAAAAAAATAAATAAAAAAAATAAGTGATTTGAATGAAACAAATCTTTAGACATGAATAACTCAAAATACAGGGCCATTTTTAGTTTTTAAATGTATGTCCATTGGCATTTAGTAACTGGCTAAGTAAGTTTGTCATAGATGTCAAGATGGGTTGGGTATCAGGTAAGAAGCCAACATTAAATATTAGCTTAGAGAGAACCAACCCTCTTTTATATCTTCTCCATCTCTATCTTCGCTATCTGCCTGTAAGCACACTGATGTTATTGCAAATTGTAGGCTGCAGATATATTTGGTTTAGCTGAATTCTCCTTGTTACTGCCCACTTGCCTGATGCCTCACCAATGGATCTATCTATAAAGCAGTGAATTTGACATTTCCTCAAACATTCCCTGGTGGGAATCACTTACTGCAGCTGAAACACATGGACCTTAACAACAAAGGGTATGTTTGAGGGAATGTCTGATTCCCTGTTTTATAAATAGAACCCTAAGTGTTCTACAAAAACTCTTTTTCACTTGTAAAGTCTCTAATGTTGGCTTCACTCCCTCACACTGGACCTGATCAGAGACAACTTTTAAGAGTATTTTTTGGGTGATAAATTCTACCAAAAGGATGCTGATTAAAGCAGAGCTCAAGTTATTGGTGGGTGGTGAGCTTCTGACAGCAAGTATGCAAGTACTTTATGCAAGTGTAAACACAAAGCTACTTCTATTACTTAAAACTTAAAGCAAAAGTGGAGCAAAAAAATAGCAGGAGAAAAATAAAAATACATTATTCAACCTAGAGCTTCCCCTATCAGCACTTCTTTTCTGCCAATAAATATCATCAGATGATGTTCTGGACCTGACCCTGCCTGTGACTAGACAGCAATAAAGAAGCAACACAAAGAACCTAGCGTTTTAACATTTTTTACATTGATGACTTGCTATATGATGAAATACATTGTAAGAAGATTAAATATATAGTGCCAAATTTGCAGGTTATTTGGCATCACTCCCCCCTGGAAAAAGGATTAGGGGATAGGGTAAATTTGTATTGTTGCTCCATATTTGGCATCCAGTCTAAATACTGGGGTAGAATACAAAAGCTTGAAACTGATTGGTGGATGTGAGCACGAATGATAAATGAGGCTAATAATGTGTTATATTCATCTAAGGCTGATTTGCTGAGCTAAAATAAAAAAATGAAAAATCACTTAGTCTACATGTGCTCATAGAGAAAAAATTATTGATTGATTGATCTCATGTCGCAATGCAGTTTTAGAGTATGAATGTGATTAGACTATAGACTGCTAAGTGCACAATTTGTATGTGTGGTTTACTTTTATCAAGCATTGATTGACTCCTAGAAGCTAGTATTCTAGGCAATCACCAGTGGGGTAACAACAGATGGTTTGCACCACAGTGTCTAAATCAATGCAGTTTACAATTAGATTTAGCTTTTTTTTCCCTTTAAAAGATACTGTATAAAGAATTAGCAGCAAAGGGAGGATCAGCTAATCAGAACAAGAGCATTTTGCAGCTTTAATTTGGCCTCAGGAGGGGAGTGAAAAACAGAGCCATACAGTAGTAAAGAAAATTTGACAATTATTAAAACTGGCAAACGTCCTAGTTGTCTCATACTGGTACGCTAAAGTAAGGCGTAAAGGTTTCCAGAAACCTAATTGTAGATGTGAAATGGCCCAGCTGGAGTGTGTTGAATGACTGCTGGAAACTTAAGGATGCGGGAGAGGAAAAAGAAGGAAATTAAAAGTGAAGTTGAATGAATAGTCTTTGTCATAAATATAAATATATTTCTGCTTTGAGATACCTTTTATTTAGTGTCACCGGATGATCTACAGCTGAGGACTTGGAAACAATAAATTTTCCTTACATTGATTTCTTTACCATGTTTGAATACAATCTTTTTAATTGTTAATCTATATTGCACAGTCCCTGTAACTATAGGTTATTAGGTAATTAGCAAAGGTGTTAATTAATGTGGAAGAACTGCAAGATAACACAATATTACTACTCAGTGATGGCCTTTTTGGTGGAAAAAAACTTACTTCTGTATCCTTCACTGCAGATATTATTTTCTACCAAATGTACTTATAGCAGTGTCATTGTTATGCCACAGACAATAGCTAAATATTCTCAAAACCTACATCCTTATTTCTAACTTACTGCTCCATACAATTTCCACTGCTCCCACTATGCCTATTTCTACCTACAAACTTATTTTACAAAGAGAGATTGTTTCTTTTTTTTTAATTTTACAGTGTCCTATGTCAACAAACTAAGATGGTTTTGTTCAGTGAATTTTAGCAGAATTCACACAGAGTGGCAAGCAGGCAACCACCATGCCTTTTTAACCCTCATTATCCCCAGCGACATTTGCTTACCCCTACAACGATAGCACGCAGTCAACAACCGGAAAACAGGGCAGAGCATTTTTACCTTGTAAATGAAAGTCCTAATTCTTAAGTCTTAACAAAAAACTTTGTCAGGAAAACCAAACGTTATTTTCATGAAATCTGTAAATGGCTGTGTATACATTTATTACATGGACAGAATATCTGAACATTCTTCCTTTTAAACTAAAACTTTACCTGTCCGTTATTCAGTGCTAAGATTTGTCTATCTTATGTAATAATCCTACAATTGTGGCAATACTTCATGAACCTATACTTTCAAAAATGTCAGACTGGGCTTGTTTTAGTAAAACTCTCAAAAACTGGAGAAGACAGACTATCATAGGAGAACCTGGGTGATCTAGCAAACCTGGAAGAGATTTCTCAAAAATAATATTCTATTTATTGGCAAATGTTTTCATCTTGGACCAGATCCATTTCAGGTTTGCTGGATTGCCCTGGTTCTATCATGATGGTCTAATTTCTCCAGTCTGGGAAAAGGGCCCAGTGTTTCTTAGCTAGTAAGCTAATTACTTATGCACTTTGCATAATAAATATAAATAAGTAATAATATAAGAGCATAGTACAGGTTGACATTCAAAATACCGGCAACCTCCGGACCTGAGGGGTGCCGGATTTTTGAAGGTTATATATGCTGTATATAATAAAATAAAATTACACTAAATTAAAAGCAAATTAAATTTTAATGTTCACCAACTAAATACAGTTTTACAGAATTTTAGTTCAACTAAACAAAAAAGTGCCTGTACCCTCGAAAAGAAGCTAAATAGCAGATCAGGCTGTCAGGATGATCATCTTCATGACTGACAGTAACAGCATCCTCAGCAACAGGAACAGCTTCATTATACGGAGGTAAAGCAAGACCTAACAGCTGATTCTGGAGTACAGCACCATCAAAACAGTGCCTCCAGTGTAAACTTAAAAAAATGTGCTCCAAAATCCATGCCGGAAAACTGAAGAATCTGGATTATTGATGGCCGGATTTTTGAATGTTAACCTGTATTAAGAAAATAGGAAACTGAACTGAAGTATATTTGTCAAATCCAAACTGATTGAAGGTCAGTTTTTTTTCTCTTTGGTACCATATTTTGTGTGGACATATTACTGCTATTACATCATATTCCATAAAAAAGTAAATATTGCACACAAAGATTAACTTAAAATTCTGGTTGATGTTACTATACTGTAAGTAGTAGGCTAATAGTGTCCAGTGGCTTTTCAATATGATTATATATCTCTCTGGCATAGCAGGAAATAGACAACTCTCTGGACCACAACTCTGCAGACCATGTCCCCTGTATGGATCGCAGGCTCAGGGCAGTGAGCGGGTTGTGTCAAAGTAAAAGCCAAAAATAGAATGTTGATTTGGGGGTATGTGAGCACAGCAGCAGCCTCTGTTCTTTCGGCAGGAAAGCTAATATTAAAAAGGATAAACAATATATATATTACAATGAAACATGTGATGAAACATGTGATGCCAATGAAAGGAAAAGTTTATTGGGCCAGCGATTCTGTGCTGTGCGCCACCACAGAATCCCACACAGCCTATTTTGCCTAGCAATGTCAATCAAAGACTATGGAGAAATAGCACCAGCCTCTGCTTCCCTTTAGCAGTGCAGCCTGATGTATTTTATGGCATCACCAGCATCCATTGTTAGGCTGTGCACAGCTGAAAGGGATCCTAGAAGCCTATCAGCTCCTGACTCAATCCTGCACTCCTGTGTATGACCTGCTGGGACTTTATAGCCTCTCCGCTGCCCGTCACCAGAGCCTCTTGTAGTGTTAAGCTAGGCTGACATGTTGCTGATGTGTTTTCATGTGATTTACTGTTCCTGACCTTGCCTATCCTGACCTATCATTTGCAGCCTGGACAGACCATTTGCTTGGACCTTGACTCTGCTTGTGTTTTGCCCTTGTGTACTTCCTTTGGTGGACGGATTTTCTGTGTATGACCTCTGCTCTGTATTCTGGCTATCTGTGGGTGCCTGGCTTGCTGCCAGCCCATTCCCAAACACCATCCCTTGCGCAGTAAATCCTGGGGGCAACCGATTACTGGGAGATGCACCCAGTCTCCTGAGGCTGAGCGGGGGCTTACTAAAGGTGAAGACTGCTGTGTTAGATTGGGGACTGGTGCTGACCAGGGCCTTACATCTAAGTTTGCAGGGTATTTGGATTCATTGGTCAACAAATATCTTCTTGCCAAACAGATTAAAGTCATTTTAGGTTGTGTTTGATGCACAGATTCTAAATATGGTGTTCGTTTGGCTAGATTGACTTTAGTTTTTGAAATAATGACCTCACTTATAACTTCATAGAAAACTAATGAAACATAAAAATTAAGCAAAATTAAACTGGATATGCCTACGTATGCAAAATTAAATTTTTGAAATACTTAGAGCCTGATTTATTAAAGCTCTCAAGGCTGGAGAGGATACACTTTCATCAGTGAAGCTGGGTGATCTAGCAATCTTGGTATGGATTTTGTTCAGGATTGAAAACATTTGCTAACAAAATGCAAATTAATTTAAAGAAATCCATTCCAGGTTTGCTAGATCACCTAGCTTCACTGATAAAAGTGTATTCTCTCCAGCCTTCGAGAGCTTTAATCAATCGGAGCCTTAATGTCAATATATTCTAAATTTGGTATATTTACAGAACTAATCACAAAGAAGTATTTGAAAAACTCCATTTGTATGATCAGAACAATCACGTTGAAGGCTCCGGCAGTAGTCTTCCATAATGTGTCTATCCCATCTGCCCTGATAGCTTTCTTCCATCAACTTTATATCTTGATGGAACCTCTCCCCTTGTTCCTCTCTAAAAATCGCCAAGGATTTCTGGAAATTTTTGCAAAAGGCTATGGAGATAGTGTACCTTTATTCTCATACTAGCACCCAAATTTTTAAAGTTTAAGAGCAAGTTTTGTAGCATTTCTTCATATGTTTGTGCTTTATGGTCGCCAATAGTTCTTGACAACCATGACATATCTGTGCCAGGCAGAAGCTTCAGTATCAGTCATGTAACTTGTGAAATTTGAATCATTTATCAGTTTCTGTAAATGGGGTCCATCAAATATTCCTGCTTTTATTTTTTAGTATTCAACCCAGGGAAGAACTTACAAATGTATTTGAAGCAATTACTGTCCTTGTTCAGAGCTCTAAAAAATTGCTTCATTAATCCCAACTTTATGTGTAGTGGAGGGAGGATGATTGTTTTCTTTGTCAACCATTAGCTCTATAATGATGATCGCTGCACCTTTTTTTAAGTTTTCCTTTGGAGGCCATGTCACTTTTTTTCCAGTGATCCTGCTTTGCTCTACTATCCCACAAGCAGATGAAACATGCGTACTTTGTGTATTCACTTTTCTGTCCAAGTACTAAGTTCACCATTTTTAAATCAACACATATGGACCTTTGGTGTTCATGATAGCAAAGCTTTTGTAAGACCATTTTGATGTTTTCATATTCTTCTTTAAGTTTTGTTGAGTGACCAATTGGAATTGATGCATAGCAGTTGCCATTATGCAGTTAAACAGGTTTCAAACTTCGAGTGGAAAGTTTGTTTCTATGAAAAGCCGCCAGTCTTCTGCTTTTACATTCATTACATGAAACCTTTTACATTCAAAGCACAAAAAAATCATTATGATGATTTTTGGGCTCTCGCCCAGTACCAATACCATAGGTACACCAAGTTTCAAACTTTTCAGTTTTCGATTTTTCCACTGATGTAGACACTCTTCACAAATTTTGCATACCATATGGGGAGCCCAATACTTATCTTGGTCCCCCACTTTAATACCAAAATATGCAAGATATGCTTGTTTCACAAATTCTGTAATGTTTCTTCCCTGTTTTTGCTGAGAATATTTACCACAAATGTAGCAAAGTACATTGGGGTCATTTAAACAACTTCTTCTTGAAGAACTCTTAGTAAAAGAGTAAAAAAAAAGAATAAAAAGAAGGCAAATGAAAGTTTCATGAAAATCATGCTACATTTATTATATAAAATGCAAAACATTGGTGTTAATAAAGATTGATAATATTATGCTGTGTTAACATTTGTTATTGGTAAAATTGTCTATTCTGATTCCTGTATCACAAGAACTAGAGCCAATTCAATTAAACTGATATCATTTCTGGATTCAGCAAACCTGAAATACACTAAATATATTAAAAAAAATCCTTGGCAAGTAATTTTTTTTTTTTTGTTGAGCAGTGTTATTAATTGTGTTGCTGCAGACTTGCAGCTCTTTACTTGGGATCCAGGTCCAGAGTGTCTTGGAAGGAATGAGTGGAACATGCACTCCATTCCTTTTCCAGGCCAAAGATTAAGAATAGCTCTGAATCACCAAGCCATTGATAATAAAAACTGGACTAGGTCTTTGAGAAAGGGGAAGTTGCAACCTGAGGTCAGGTGTAGTTTAGGCAGAGGGGCTGTGTGGAGCCTGTGAGGTGGGAGAAGGTCTGACAAAGTTGAGGTCTGGTACACCAGAGCCGGAAGGCTAAAGCTTGTCTGTTTTATTGTCATGTGTTAATGATCCCCTGAGAGGGAAAATCCTGGCAGAGCGCCCTGAAGTCTAGAATACCTTTCTGCCATGTGTGTGTTTTGAAGCGTAATATATATATATATATATATATATATATATATATATATATATATTCTTTTTTATTGTTGACAATGCAAAATGAATAGTCCTAGAAAGCTGGAGAAAATGTTTATGATATTTGTATGTTATTGCACCTTTAAGGATGGATGGTTTTAAACTCCAGGAGAGCTGCTTTCAATGTATTTATTGCTGTATATATTAAGAGCACAGCAGTGTTAGCAGGCTCATGGACAAGAATGCTGTAATGATAGTGCTAAATTAGGATAAAATATAGATTTAATTTTCATTATGCATAACGTGGGAAAAAAAGGCGCCCAGCTAGTGGTGAACACTGTTTTGGATTGTGCTTAATATTGGAGGTAATGTCATTATATTAATAAGTGAAAACAATTTCTTGCTACTGTTGTTGGCACTATGTAGCACAAGAAAAAAGTGTCTGGCACCCATAGAATTGGGGGGGGGGGGGGGGGGGGGGGTTGTAACCAACACAACCCCCCTGTAAACTAGCTGTGGGAAAGGGATGAAAAGCACAGTAAGAATGTTTTGATAGGGCAAGATAGAAGGTTTTGTAAGTCAATGTAGAGGCCTGCCAAAGGTCTTCACAGGAAATTAATTTGATGCAAACTGCCAAAAACTATTTTATATTCACATCCTGTGAACAGAAAAAATCTGGTTCACCAGTCCCTAATTTTACTGAATGACTTTATAAGTAATAGGAAAGATTTAAAATACTTAAAAGTACAACTATATTTAACCCCCCCCCCCCTCCCATCTGCAGGCAAAATGTTTTTGCATGGTGGGAGTATCTTTACTGCAGCAATGAATAGAGCTTATGTAATTACCGGTGAATGCTTGTTCAGTTCATTATTACAAACTCATGAAACTGGTATTCATCCCCAGGGCTGGTCCATGACAACATGGGCTAAATTATATAACCTGTGCAAATTTATATTTCCTGGTAGAATGGTGACATCTAGTAATGGGAAAGAATTTCCCTGGAGAACAGCTCTGGATGGAAAGAGTAGTTAGAGTAGCTAGAAGCTAAAGCTGTTCTGTTTCTTTTCTTGTAATATGCAATTTGTTTAGCTATAGTTCTGCATTTGAACACAGCAATGTACACAATGATCAATCAGAAATCTTCTTTTAAATCAATTACCAGTAAACTGAAATCTGACTTTGCTATTGTGCCATTACTTGTCCTATTAAAGCAATAACTAGGGTTACATACCTAAACCACCAATCAGATTTAAGCTTAAAATACTGAACATTATTGAATGTTTGCTTGTGCTGCATTACCGTATTACATCAGGAGTAATGAAGTGTTGTGCATTGTGCAAATTACATACATATATGTAACAGTCAACATTTACTGGAAAGCTACTATAACTAGCAGAACAGGGGCATGATATTGATATGGTTCTAGTGACCAATGTTCTTGTATCACCTTTAAGACACTGTAAATGTAATGTGTTATACCCTCCACCAAATATACAGATACTCTAAAGATTTGTTAAAGGAATGCCGAAACAATAAAAAAGTTCTGAAACGAATAGGTTAACGACACAAAACAAAAAAATCTTGTAGAGTAAGCTGTTTTCCTTAGGTTATGGCAGAAATAACAGAATAAAGAATATTTCAATTTTGCAACATATGCGTTTGCATTGGATGAGGTGCTTGTCACAAGTGCACAGGTTTAATGATGTATAAGTGCAATAAATCATATGGGACAATAAACAAAGGCTGACATTGATAAATCAGTTTATGTGTTGAATATTATATTAAAATCCAGAAAGGGTTCAGTCCTCATCCATGGTGCTAGAATAAATCATTCCAGAAATACCTTCTGTGTGCTGGGTTTCCATACAAAAACTGCTTGCAAGTCACTTTACAGAAGTAGAATTTTTTTATTTACTAAGTATAGTAACTAAACTCCCTTCAGGGATGCCACCATTTGTTCAAATTGATTATGGAAATTTGCATTGTGTTTTAATTAGCTTTTTAAATAAGGTGCAATATTTTAATCAAGCTTTATTAGTGTGAAATAATGTATAGATTAAAAATTGTTGGAAATGTCTACCAATTTATCTTTCAAGTTTCTTTCAACCTACATATTGGAATCTATTAGCATGATAAATAGGGCAAAATGGACAGATTGTACTGGCACAGGCATTCAATCCTTCATTTTTTGCTTCACTTAGCAATTTTGATTTTAAAGCTTGGGGACAGGTCTAAATTTCCACATCATATAGGAGTTTCAAGCTCTACACAACACAGTTATCACCCATGTCATCACAGTCATCACATGCTTTATTTTTAAAATATTATCTTCAAACCTTTTGAATGATGCTTCCTGAAAACATATTCCATAAAAGTAAGTGATTACCTTAAAAAAAGAAAAAAAAACTATAAAATGAGCCTAGTTCTGATGGGGGGCCAGATTTATCAAGCCAAATCGGTAGCTCGCTTGGTCGCGTGCGCGACTCTGTGATCCGGAATCAGACCCCTCAAACCTATTTATCAACCAATTTTCAGCTGTCAAGAATATGCCAACGTAGTTATCATTTATCAACTTAAATGATCGTACCCTTCGAGGCGCACATCTCCGGCAGCTTAACACTAGCGGGGGTCACTAGTCAATCTTTCACTAAAAAAAACATTCTTTCAAACACACATAGGGCCCTGGAAACAGCCAAGGGACTGAAAGGGTGGGTTCCTTGGCCCAACCCAATCCTGATTTGGGTTATATGCACTCAGGTGCAAGGAAGGAATAGGGGAATTTCATCAGCAGGAGGCTGAAGGGAATTTCATCAGCACGAGGCTGAGAGATAGCCAGAGTAGGTTCCAGGCTGAGAGGGAGGCAGAGTGGATTTCAGGCTGAGAGAGAGTCAGAGTGGACTCCAGGCTGAGAGAGAGCCAGAGGGTTCCAGGAAAGCCAGTGGCCAATCCGTACTACAAAACTGTGAGTGGAACAGTACTGATATAATGTGTTAGTAAAAGAGGGCACCTGAGTGAGGTAGCCAGATGCCCAGCCAGGCTACTGTTTATTGTTTTGTTGTGAAGTGCTGGACAGTGTGCTGTAACACTTGCCTAAACAAATAAAAACTGCTGTTATTTTGGACTTTTGGAATCTGCTGCCTCTAATCTGCCCTGAAAGCAACCCGTTACCATGAGCAACCCCCCTAGTAATATACCACAATATATATATATATATATATATATATAAAATAAAAATATAATACAAAAAGTAATAATAAAAAAGTTTAAAAGTTAAACTAAACACACACATTTAATAAATTACTTTAACATTAAAGCCTACTTTTTTACATTAAAGCCTACACGGACTGCGCATGTCCCAATTACAGGCAAATTCGTAGCAGCTGTGCGCATAAAGATGAGCATATATAAGGTGTTGTCTGGTGTGGTTTAAAAAAGGTGTTGTCTGGGGGGAGGTTTGTTTGGTGTGTTATCCTAATCTATGTTTCTACATTTCATGCTTTGCTTACCATTTAGCACAAATGCTGCTTTTGTTTTTTAAACCTTGAATGCTTCAATGTCCATTTTGCAATTAGGCAGTCAATGTTAATGCTATGTTTTTGTGTTTGTAGCCATGTTGTTTCATTGCAATAATATGTCTTTATTACCACCTTTAAATGTTTATTTTGCATAAATAATAGCTAATCCAGTTTTCAACCCTTAAATCAAAGTGGTTCAAGTTGCATATTGGTTTGGTAAGTTATTTTTGAAGGAAACATTTCTTTGGCTATTTTTGATCTATTTTGGCTTTAAATAGAAGTGTAGGATTACATGTGTTTGGTGTTTGTGTTTTTTTTCTTTTCTTTTGTCATGTAAACTTAGTGGTGTCTGTGTGGTCTCTATATTTTAATGGGACATTTTTTAAAAAATATTTTTTTTTAATAAAGTTGTTTGAAAAATGTTGTAGTTGTTATTTGTAATTTTTGTTTTTTGTGATCTCCTTTACAGTCTCCATTGTTTTTACGCAGTTCCAATTGTTGGGCTAAAAACAGAATAATTGTCTTCTTAAAACTTAGTTGATTGATGCTCAAACCTCAGATGTTTGCTGTGCATTGTTGTGTGCCAATGCGGACTAGCTGTGCACATAGAACATGAACTGTGTTCTATCAGTTGAAAAATGCAGCAGACACTTTTGCAGAGATGTCAGGTAAGTTTTTAGGTGTATATTGTTTGTTTGGCTTCATCTGTCCTCGTGTATGTACATACAGGCATATATGTATGTGTGCATTTATATGTGTGTACTGTAACAGCTGGCCAAATAAATCACAGGGTTTCGTCCAGGATGACAGGTACATTTGCCCCAGATACAGGTTATACGCAGAGTATTTTTCTGTTTAGTTTTCCTTTTAACATTAAGGTGGGGTTGAAGTACCAGGCTTCTTGGCCAGGTAGGAGAGGTAAAGAGGTCTGGGTATGATCAGGTGTAACTGTCTCACCTGAAATGCATCCTGGAAATTAGGCTGGGGATATAAACTCCCAGCCTGCTTATTCTTGTGGCTCTGTCTTGGCTGCTGAGCTGGGAGAAGGTCCAAGGGGAACTGGAAGTAAAGACAGGCTTTGTTGCAAAAGAAATATGGTTAGGGCCTTAGAGTCCAGCACAACACTAGGTTGGGCTGGATTGCTAGTTAAGGGAACTAACAGTGAGTTAGTGGCCAAGTGGCCAGGTTTTATTTTCCCTGTTTTGTGTGGAAATAGTGTTAAGTGAAATAAACCCTTGATGCACTTAAAACCTGCTGGCCCTGTTTCCTGCTTAAAACACCCCCTGTTGCTACGGGCCATCTCCAAGTACAAATACATATAAAAGAGAAATTATAGGAAGAAATAGACAAAGAGGTTTTTTTTGGCATATTGCCTAACATCCTTCAAATTGAAAAGATTGCCTATTTCTTCCTATGATTTCTGATGTCATGGGGTTGGCTCAAAGCAACATTCATGGAGGATATTGCCTCTGGTTAAAGGAGGAATCCACCTTTATGCGCTTCCACTACCAAGCTGAGGTGAGTACGTCAATTATATATAGTGGGCCAAGATCTAAAATGCCATTCAAACCTGCAAAAACACCCTGAGGGGATGGAAAAGCAAGAAAATGTTTGGCACAAAGTGGATTTGGCCTTGGAAGTTTGATATACTAGTACTATTTGTTTTATGTAAAAACCTAAATAATGCATACACTCCAGTATTTAATTAGCAAAATTAAGTTGAACAACAACACAACATTTGTTAATTTCCAAGAGGGCCTGACCCTGGCCTTGATTGGCAATCAATTTGCTTTGATGTTGTGCTTCGCAACCTGGACCTTCTTCCATCAGCATCAAGTGTGTTACGATGAGTATGAAACTCAGCTGGACAACTAATTGACAACCAGTTTGGACAACAAGTGGAAGTGTGTTTGTATACAATAGTGCTAAGATCAGACAGCACAGCACAATGACAACAAACCTATACCACAACTACAAATGAACACAGGAGTTCTGTAGAATAGTGGTAGCAAATCAGTTTATTCAGCAAATGTCAGACTATGAAAAAAACAAATACAAGAAATAAAAACCATGACAATTTATTCATAAAAGGAATATATACTTAATACATTTAAATGGCAATATGACTGAGAATAGGCCAAAGGCAGCAACAAGGGGGGGTCAAATAGCAGTTTGGAGTGAAAACCATGCAGACATTTGTACATATTATTTGTGGATAAAATGAAAAAACATTGCTGAAGAATTGCTAAACAGAAAGCATAATTAGAAACCAGGCACAAAAACATAGCAGCAACAGATGAAGCTAATATTGATCAAGATTACAAAAAGTTACATCAATGCATACCATACAAGCATACTTACTCGATAACCCTCCCCCCCCCACAAACCTGTCCAGTTAAAATAGAAAAAATGAAAACAAATATGTATTAATTTAAATTTTGATATTTTTGACAAACACACACAAGTGAAATCACTAAATGTTCCCTGATACATGTATTATGACATCTTTGGCAACACTATTTTTTTCAAATATTTGATTTCTATAAAGCCAAACTTGAATGAAATTTGAATCAGATCCATACTTGCATTCATACTATTGTGTAATGACATATTATAAAGTGCTAATTATTATATATACAGCTTGATATAAATTAGTTTGCAGTGTTACAACCAAACAAAAAAGTATCAAAACAACTACAACAAATCAAAGTATAAATGAAGCAATTTTGTGAATTAGTATAATGTAACCTATGGCTTAAGCTACGTACACACTTCCAATTATTATCGTTGGAAAACGAACGACGAACGTTCATGCACGATATATATGAACGATCGTATAGCACCGATCCTGCACATAGAGTTAACGACACGATCGTTCGTAGATATTGTACACACAATAGATACGATCGTTTGAGCGATAGAGGAACTATGTGCACGACAGGAAAGTGAACGGACGTTCGTTCATCACGCATGCTCAGCCCATGGACGATCAACGAACGACCGTACACACGAACGATGTTCAACGATCGTCGTCCAATCCGATCCGTCGGTCCGGTCGTTCGTTTCCAGCGACTTTCCTCGTTCGTCGGCGTCGTTGGTTACTTTTTTACGAACGATTTTTTGCCCAATGGATCGTTCGTCGTTCGATTGGAACGATAAAAATTGGAAGTGTGTACGCACCTTTAGTCTACACAGACGTTTTCCCCAGCATTTAACCTGAGGCTTTAAAAGCCCATGTTTGAAATTCCCATGCATTTCAATGGGCTAATCTACACCAGGACGTTTCCTTGAGGTACGTTTATGAGCTTTTTAACATCGCTTGCAACGTTTACAAAATAAAACGCCCAAAAATG
Organism: Pyxicephalus adspersus; assembly: GCF_032062135.1. Taxonomy (NCBI): domain Eukaryota; kingdom Metazoa; phylum Chordata; class Amphibia; order Anura; family Pyxicephalidae; genus Pyxicephalus; species Pyxicephalus adspersus. Next base: position 67,832,937 of record NC_092861.1, on the reverse strand, counting down.
CGAGTAAACACGGATAAACACTTCTATTGATTTCAATGGGGCGGTTTCCCACGTTTATAAGCACTTAAAGCGTAAACACGGAAAAAGGCGGCAAAGGCGTTTTCCAGGAACGTTTACATGCATTTTTAAAACTGTCTGTGTAGACCTAGTCTAAAAAATGGAACATAAAAAAGTAGCACTTATCCAACAAAAGATGAAGCACTAAAGATTCCAAATGATCTGTAATGGACTGTAGATGCTCACAGAACAGGTGTGTGCTAATTGATTGCAATGACATCACCATTGACAGAGCTTAACAGATGCTCCTAAATCACGCAGCTGAAAATTAATCACCTTAATTAGCAAATTCTCAACCCCATTGCTCATTTATCAAAGCAGGAAGCCGGCAACCGAGTGCACTAGTACTCGACCCCAGCTCCCCGTAATACAAATTGCCAAATGGCGCGTATTCTCGCATGGCGAGTGTACAAGCTTTCTGTTGATAAATCAGACCGAAAGTATGTAAAAACTAAAGTATGAGAAACCGTTACCATTTCAATTTACTGCTGGCTGTCATGAAGATTTCAATTGCCCAACCCAAATAGCAGGTAAATGTAAGACATAGTTTACCATGATGACTTTTTTGTAAAAAGACCTTAAAAGATACCGCTAAATGGAACTATTTCATGAAAATGTCATTAAGATGGTTTCTTTCATAGAAGGTTTCTAAGCCTTCTAAATTATCCCTTTTTTAATGAAACTCATCTTGACTCATATATCTTATAGTGGTTGTATTTTATTTTGTTTTGAAGAAATAAAAATAATTCTATCCTGTTCACTAGAACATTATGTTCTTAATTTGATATTTTATCTAGATAAAATGATTGTTAACTACTACTAAAATATATGACTGCACTTAAAAGGAATGACGCAGTTTTGGTTTTTGAAAGTAACATGTAAAATTAAATTAAAAGCTTATTATTATTTATATTTATATGAGTAATACAGTATCGTGAAAAAGTATGTATAAACAGGCAAACATCTGATCTACATTCAAACAGTGTCAACAGATCAATGTGTATACGTAAAAGTATATACATAAATACACAGAATATTTACATAAATACAAGTAATATTTGCCATTTCAATTACGGTATTTATTTAACAAAAAATATCAATAGATATTGTACTGTCAAACCAAAGTATACACTTGTGCCCTTAACATGAAATTGCCTCCATTTTTTCCAAGGCATTTTGTAAACCTTCCCCTCAGAGACCATTGACTAGAGATTTACATTGTTCCATGCAAAATCCCATTTGACTATTTCTTTACATTCTTCTATGCACAATGCCATTTGACTATTTCTTTACATTCTTCTATGCACAATGCCATTAGTAACACTATGTTTGTGGGTTTACATCTGTGAACTGTTCAGTTTGAATCCCCTGCAACATTTAATATCATCAATTTGGCTAGGCCAGTACATAAACCTTCATTTCTTTTAGATAATTATTGTGTTGAAAAATCCATGTTTGCTTCAACATCCTTTTTTTAAAAATGTGGCGTCACATTCTCATCTAGCATGCTTTTGTATAATGCACAATTCATAGTTGACCCAATGATTTTGGGGGCCTTCCCATGACCATAGTTTACCCCAAATATACTGCTGCTGTGGACAAGTATATCTTGAGTCCATAACACATTGTTACAAAAAGTCTGGTCTTTCCCTATGTGCTCCAATGACAAACTGTACTATGCTTTACCGCTCCCTGGCGCTCCCTGGTGCTCTGATTATATCAGTAATTTTACATTTTAAAGCGGTACATTTGACATTAAAGAATACTTTTTTAAAATTTCTCGCCATGTCCCGCCCCCCAGCCGCACGCTCAGATATCCCATGCCCGCTTGGCCTGCAACCCCTGGCTTCATGTTTCTGCAGATGCCAGGTGGGCATCACCAGGAGACGCAGATGCTGGGTTGGCATCGCCAGAGGATGACACAGGCTTCTGGGGTCCAGGTAAGCTTTACGATTCCACCCCGAGACACACTCCACTTTAGTACTGAAAATTAACCTCAAGCTACACTCGGGATTAGTGGAAGGGAGGTTAATGTGTTTTATGCTCTTATGTATTCAGGCGGTTAGCTAGGGTTGGGTCAACACTTGCCTCTACAGGAAGATTAGTAGGGAAGATTGTTTTTCTTTTGTTTGTTTTGACCAAGAAGCTGGAGTCCTAAAATGAAGTGTGTGGAGATGCCTCACTGTCAGCCTGCCATTTGATGTTATATCCCCTCACATTTGCTGGGGGATGCGGGCACAAGAACTCTGAACAGTATGACCACTTACTGAGCTGTTTGCCTATTAGGGGCTGTGTTGAGTGGACAGTATATATTAAAGGGAAAGTGCACAACATAGAGAAAGTTCTAAAGGCCTTGATATAAAATATTGCAGCCTGGTAGCAAGCACACTAGCAGGCCAATGCCACCCAGCAAGAAACCAACAGACTGTTAGCTTCTCAGTTGACTAGTACTGAGGCTCAGGTGGCAACAGCTGGCGGCCCGGGTCCCAGAGGATGTTATTACACCTCTGGGGAAACCCGGACCAGTACAGTAGCCCACCTGCTACACAAACTTACTGCTCAGGATACATTGGAAACATTCCTTGTCACACTTATTTCTTCCTCACTAAAGCACAGACACCTCTCTCCTGCGCATGCGGGCGTGCCTCTGTTTCCAAGCCTTATCAATTCCATTCAGTGTGCTGGCCAATCAGAAAATAGCCTCTTGACCAGCCCTGGCTATTTAGCTAGCTCACACACTGCACTCAGTTTTCGTGCAATGGGTCTTCAATGTACCTGTTGCTTGATTCAGTGTTTCCTCCATATAGCTCCTGCGTTAACCCCTCATTGTCCAGTCTGTTGGTTCCCAGGCATCTTCCCTTTGCTGTTCAAGTGTTCCTGTCTGTGGATATTACTGTCATGTGTGCCTCCTGTTGCTTCCAGTGTCTCCTTTGTTCCTTGTGCCCACAGTGGCCTCTGTGTCATTTCTGTCTGTCCCCTGGATCCCTGGTGATTGACCCCTGGCGTTTGACCTGACCTCTCTTGCTTGCTGCCTGCCTCGACCCCAGCCTTCCTCAACTACCCTTCTGCTTTGTGCTTTAGTACCGTGTTTTGCCCACCTTGGTGTGCCCAAGGACCGCAACCTGGCAGTAACCAGCGGCACAACATCCTCACCATCAGAGGCTTTGGAGAAGACCTGGTTACTGCTTAGACTCTGCGCCTTGGCCCTTCTCAGGGCTCACACCACCTCTAAGCAAGCCTTAATGGTCCTGCCTCTCTGTGGGTGACATTTCTGTGCACTTTTGAAAGGACTGCTGAGCAGGAACGCATGACCAAAGCAGCAGTGGGCAATAGTCATAGTGCCACTGTTAGTGGGAGGTGCCCAGAAAGCGCTTTGACCTGTCTGCTGAGGATTCCCAGGACTACATCAAGTTAAAGTCAGAAATTCTGGGATTATTGAGGGTCACCACTTCCCTGCAAGCACAGCAGGTCTACAACTGGGGCTTCCAGGTCAAAATGTTTCCCCAATTCTAGATGTATGATCTCATTAACCTGATGAATGCTGGCTGCAGATAGAGCTGCTAACTAGGCCCCAGATAGTAGAGAGATTTACCTGCAAGACCTCCTGTCAGAGCTACATTGGTGGTTAAACCAGGCAGCCCCAAAGACCGTGGACCAGCTGATCAAATTGATGAGTGCTACATCCCTGCTGAGTACCTCATCACAGACTCCAGCCATACTGGGTTGTTGCCATCTCAGCAGAGGTCACCCGTAGCAACCACGGCCAGGAGGATAGTCTCAGCCAGGGAAGGACAGCACCTAAGTTTCTAAAATGAATGTCAACTGTGGACATGTTGCAAACAAGTGTTCTACCAGCCTGGAGCCCATGGAGTGCGGAGTGGCACATAGGCTGTCTGTTTGCTCACCCAGGCCTGACCGCTGATCCTGAGGTGCCAACCCATGTCATCCAGATTGGTTCGCATACTGTATATTCTTTGCTTGACACTAGGAGCCTAGTCTATTTAGTGCACACTCATCTTGTGAAAGACTGCCACCTGAAACAACGCTGTTTTTGTACAAAGAGTTCTGCCCCACCTTTCAGATTTCAGTTTTGATGTCCCACTTCTGCAGTAATTGAGGTACCGTTTGAGTGAATTCTTATGGATCTGGTAGAGCCACTAGTTAAGTCTGCTAGGGGGCATCAATACATACTAGTAGCCATGGACGATGCCACTTGGTATCCCGAGGTTGTCCCCTTAAGGATCTGTTTAGCATGTTCACGTAACGATAAGGCCACACTAGAGGGACATTTTCAATACAAGCTGTTAGTGTTTGGAATTTACCCAGCCATCTTCAAGCATTTGATTTATGAATTATGCCTTAGCCTACTTAGATGATGTGGTTATTTTCAGTCTGGACTAGGAAAGTCATCTGCCCCAGGTGCAGGGGGTCCTATGCTTAATCTGGAAGGCTGTTCTAATGGCTAACCCCAAAAAGTGTGCAATAGAGTTTGAGGAGGCCCACTTCCTGGGGTACATCATTGAGGTGGGGCTTGTCAAACCTCGGATATCAAAGGTTAAGGCTATTCAGGAGTGGCCTAGGCCCAACTCCAAAAAAAGCATGAGAGCCCTATTGTGGGGTATTACTGTAAGTTTGTCTCCAACTTTGCCACCCTAGCACCCATTCAAAAACCTCACAAAAGACGGCTCAGAGGTAGGCATGAGGGGTGGTCATGTCCCAGGTAGTCAACGGGAAGGAACATCCATATGGGCCTACCCCATAGAAATTTGACCCCTGCAGAGCATGTATGCCAGTGTGGAGTGGAAATGTCCGGCCATCAAATGGGCATTGGAGAACCTCAAATACTACTTGTTGGGGAGAATATTTAGGCTCATTACATGCCATTGGCCACTAAAATGGATGGCCCAGAACAAAGAGTGGAATATAAGTGTCACTCAAAAGTTTCTGTCACAACAAAATTTTAAGTTTGTTGTACAACAAAGACCAGGGACACAGCAGGGGAATGCAGATGCTCTGTCTGGAGTATACTTGATGGTGGCTAACTGTGCTTGTAGAAGCCTGTAGGTTTCTTTGCCTGTTATTTAAAATTTCTGTTCTGCGGCTGGTTTTATTGAGAATCTACAAGAGCAGGGTGGGATGAATATGCATTTAATAATGGTTATTAATCAAGCCCTAGATTTAACAATGTTTCAGCAGCCAATAAAAACTCAAATATGCCCAACGCATACTGTATATTCTGTGGATGCTTGGTTTGCATACCAACTACAATTATTTGGATAATGCCAACATAGTTGATAGGTCTGCAGTTAATCTAAATATATGCATGTATCACGGGTGTAAAGTCTAAGCAGAAGTAGCATATGCTGGGAAGAGAACACCTGCTCTTTGTTACTGGCTAAGTTCATTGGCCTTTCTCACTGCTCATTTGATGGGCTCTTGGCCGCTTTTTCAGAGTGATTATTCTCTTCTGCATCTCTTCCCTTAGACATAACAAAATGAGTCTAAAGATTATGACTGATGTCAAATCATATGATCCTGACCATATGGAACATTTATAAAAGCCACTTCTTTGTTTGCCCTAGACATACACAGAAAAGATGTGTCATGACTAAACACCTTCTCATGCTGTGTCAAGCTTTATACATTAGTGGAAAATTTACTGCCTTCTATGGGATTATTTAGGACTTGATGGATAAAGGGGTATTGTTTTTTTTTTTCACTTTGAGCAATAACAATAAATAACAATTTATTCTGTTTGGAAAAAAACATTATTTGAAAAAAAATCTTTCTACTGTATAAAAAATAAATACTACAACAATATACACAGAAAAGCCTTTTAGCCATCATTTAGGATAATAAGCACTGAAAGACATCCGGCTGAGAATATACTGCTTTAGTATACGAATATGAATGGTTGTAGTAAACGCTCTCATTTCAACATGCGAAAGACAACAGCATCAATCACAATGTGCGATTTTCAGGGCCTAAATTTAAAAAACATATTTTACTAATTATTTTTTTAAAATCATGGTGAAATTGTACACATTGTTACTATGATTTTAAAGATATATTAATATGTTTGTTTTTAAACTTATGCCCTGAATATCCCACATTGTGATGCGGTTGTCCTTTGATTGAGAATACATTTCTGACTGTGACCTTCCGAGCTACAACACTTCTCTTCAACCTTCTTGGACTCCATCTGACTTGTATGGGGAGACAGTTAGCTCTGCTGCAAACCTGTTTATAATATTTATTATTCACACTCATGTTTCTTCTAACTACCGTCCTATCTCCCTTCTCCCATATGTCTCTAAACTTCTTGAACGCCTTGTCTACAAAAGACTCACCTAATAATAATAATAATAATAACAATAAGCATTTTATGTAGGTACATACTTTTGCAAACACAGAGAGCTGCAAATATTTATTGGGAAGAAGTTACATCAATACCTTCTAAAAGCCCTGCTTTTGAGACTTCTGGGCCTTCTAAAAGCTTTGCAATTTAATATATATACTGCCCAGGCTGCCCTGTCTCATCTTACCTCCTGTATGGTTTCCTATGTGGTCCACGTTTAAGGCAACAACTTCATTTTGATGCAACTTACTTATTCTATATGCTGATATGCAGTTGATATACTAAATTACTGAGACATATATATTTTTTTGTTTTATAATGGATCCACAAATCATGTCAAGTTTATGCTTTTATAAACCTTTCTGTCATCCATTGCTGTTAAGAACAAATACATTTTAACTGATTGAAATTAAAATAAGAAATATATATATATATATTTAAGTGCTCTGGCCTTTGCACCGCTAAGTCTCAGGTTCGAATCTCAGCCAGGACACTATTTGCATGGAGTTTGCAGGTTCTCCCTGTGTAAGTGTGGGTTTGCTCTGGGGACTTTGGTTTCCTCCTACATCCCAAAAACATGCAGTTAGATAATTGGCTGCCCCCCAAAATTGACCATAGACTGTGTTAATGAAATATGGCTGAGGTAGGGACATTAGATTGTGAGCTCCTTTGAGGGACAGCTAGTGACATGACTACTACACGACTGTGCAGCGCTGCGTAGTAAGATGGTGCTATTTAAATACTGTGTAATATCATTAAAGTCCCATTTGCTATGGAACCCTTAATAATCACAATCTGTTCAAACTAATTAACCTTAAGCCACAAAAGTAATTTATTAGGGACCATCTGTGTGCAATTCAAATAACTTTGCAGCTCCACTAATCAAGCAAAATAAAGACTGAGGAACACTCCAATCAGGTCGATAGCAAAGCGGTGGATAAGAATAGTTCAGGGTTGGGTTATCAAAGAAAATCCCAAACTTTGAATATTGAACACCATTAAAGGTAAGGGCATCTTTAGGCCAAGTCATACACTCCACAGAGTAGGATTTCATGGAAGAGTGGCCAGAATGGATGTAATGGCCTAAAGAAAAGAAATAAGAAAACAAGTTTGAAGTTTGCCCAACAGTTAATGATAATAGACTTTGCAATCACATAGAAAAGGTTCCTTGGTCAAATGGGGCTAAATGTTTTGCAGTGAAGCATAGTGGTGGTCCCATCACTCTGTGGGCATGCTTTTTATCAGGAGGGACAGCAAAAATGGTCAGGATTGAAGGAAAGATGGATGCACTAAATACATGACAATTCGTCAGCAAAACCTGCTATAGTCTGCCAGAGATTTAAGACTGCAAAGAAGGCTCACCTTTCACAAGGGCCATGACTCTAAATATGCTGATGATGCTACGCTGGAGTAATTTAAATGAAAACCTTTAAATATCTGGGAATCGCTTAGTCAAAGCATAGACTTCAATCGAACTGAGGATCTTTGGCTTGGCCTAAAGATTGCTGTACACCACTGTAGACATTCTAACTTAAAGCCATTTTATCATAAGGAATGGGCAACAATCCCAGTAGCTAGATGTGCTAAGGTTAAAGAAACTAGAAAGATTAACAGTTCTAATTGAAGCAAATGGAGGCTCTACAACGTATTCACATTGGGAGGGTAGTAGGCAACCCAAAAAATCCATTTTCAGGTTATACTGTGACAAAACAGATCAAACACCAAAGAGGAAAAATATTTTTACAACACACTCCATAACTGACAGTCACACTTTAAAACAGATGGCTCCACAGATGAACACTAAAGGTAGCATTGATCAGCTGTAGAATGAAGATATGTCAAAGCTAACACAGTGATCACATGATTGAAAACCACTTTGATTGGTTCCTGATTGTTAGTAGGTTGCTGAATGTTTATTAATGTATCTCCTATATAGGGGATCGTGTTGGGGAACATTAGTGAACAGATTGTTGGCAGGAAGGGGTCTGCCTGTTAACTGTATCATAATAACATAGTGTAATATGGCAGGACTTTTTTTAATTGGTAATACTTTCGGGACAGTGTGATAAAATATTTCTAAAAGAAAGCACACTCATACAGGCATTCTAACAGTTTGATTTTACATTTTTGGGCCACGACTGTAGCACATTAATTAGGAAAATATATACTTTTATCAGGGATCTCTCCTGAAAATGATAGCTTGCCTTGTTGTCATTCTGAACCATTACCTTTAAACATTTTCATCATATTTGTTATTCTAGTGGTGATTTTTTTCAGGATCAGTTCCAAGAAAGAAAACTCAATATAGATTTCTCTGCTGGAAAGATGATGACATGACAGGGATGACATGATAATGCTGGATTATTTTATTAAACATGATGAAACATTGAATAAAGCAGTTGTATTTCTCCAATTCCAGGCTAATATAAAGGCAGATTGAGGGACTATTTTTAAATGAAGTGTAACTGTACATGTAGGGCAGGTAAACAATTTGGTTATTTTATCCCTTTTCTACTTTCTACCTTCTTTCTTCCTATTTTCAATTGCTTTTCCAATTAGTTCTTCTTCTTCTTACCTAATTATCTGAGGATCTAATTAGAGTTGTATTTTCAATCTAATATAATAATGGTATCCACATCCAATCTTAAAATTGTATTTTCATGGTCTGGTTTTATATTTTTATTTGTACACATTCACAATCTGCAAACATATCTCCAAATATATCCAAAATGTTTTGTACATTTTACATCAGTGATGACAGATTTGGCAGACAGAAACACTACATTAAGGTTGGGGTAACAGTTACATTGGAGTGCATTAATGATTAATAAGTTGTAAGTCCAAAATAAATGCTGCCTATTTTTCACAATGGATGTTTTGGTATAATTGGCTTTATACGTTGTGAGTCAATACCAAAATTAGTGCCATGCTGCTACAATCTCCCTGTACTGTACTGGTATTTCTCATTAGACATTTTGCAAGCATTTCCAGGTAATGTTGAGGTTTGCTTGCTTTATTCTATCTTATTCACATTCCTATTTATAGGGAAGGCAGCACATAGTTGTGAGTACTACCAGAATGGGTTGGTGCTTAGCGATTCAGATAAATCTGGGGATACAAGCATAAAGGTAGGGCAGGAAGCTGCATACTAGCTTTTTATGGCAAACCAGGAAATTTTCAGAACTGGATCAGTTAAAAGTAGTTAGGACAATTGGAGGATCAATGGTTTTTATTAGCTGCAACAATCTGCACATTGTTTTAACAACTAAGTTGGTAAGTATAAATGCGTTAGGGTAAAAAAAACTAAAATATTAATATTCATTAATTAAGACATTTTTTGGACATTATTGTGATTTAAAAAATTATATTTAAATAAAGCTGATATTTTCTATAAGTCTTTTGAGTAAGCAGTAATGGACAGAAGTTTGCTTCAAGGTGCACAGAACATGGTAATACAACTGTTAAAACAAATATTCAAATATTTAGTTCTCTCAGTATATGTTACAAACTCAGATTTGCAGATTTCTAATCACTTCTAGATGTAGAAATTCTGAAAAACCTGTCCATGTTCTACTGCAAACACTTTTTGTCCCACGTAAAGGAAACATAAACATTAATATGGGGTCTGCCTTTATGTATAAAAAAAACTACCTACTTGGCTTCCTGTGATTTCAAAACTTTCTGAGCCACAGACTCGAATATTCAAAAAATAAATAAAAACCCTGATCCTATTTTTTTTTGGTCAACAATTTAGAAGTACTAAACAATGGGATCACCATTATTTTTTATATACCTTCCACAAAGCAAAGTATTGAAGGCTTTGTTTTTATCATAGGAGCTGAGTTTTCCTTATTCAGGAGTGAACATGGACAGAAGTAAAACTGAAATGTATACACATTCCCAGACAATGTACAGGCAGAGAAAAATGACATGACCTGGCAGAGAACCCGGTTCTTTAAAGTGACCTTGTCACTATTTTGAAAACACTGAAACCAGCAGCCCCCATGCAGAGCAAACAGGTAATACTGATCTGACTGCTGGAATTAGCTGTTTATCCAAATGCAATATATTGATTTTTAGATCTTTGTGTTAGATGCCCAGCCCCCTGCTGAACTCTGTAGTTCCTTTCACTAGCCCCTAGGTCACATTTATAACCTGTATTTACATAAGGATCAGTAGATACAACCAAATGGCAAAGTATGTGATACTAGAATTCACTGCTCTTGTAAGGGTGCCAGAAACTGAAGATTCAGAATTCTATCTGGTTTTTAAAAATGGTGAATGTTCAGTTTAAACCTGACATTTATCTGCTTTCATGTTTCCTTCCCTGGTATATTTTCCTTACCCCTTAACAATATGGTGATTAAGAAGATCTTGATTTAATTGCCAACTGTATTTTTAAAGTGATTTAACAATTGGATCTCTGTTCTCTATGCAATAGAGGGAGATCAAGATTGGCAAATGGTGCCAAAAAGATCAGTTTCTGAAAACAGTACAGTACTCTGTATCTGTACCTTCTGCAGGCAGTGCCCAGGCTTTTGAGGAGAGTTTCTAGAAATATTGAAATGTCAGTCTGAAGCAGTGGACATTCCTAGGCATGCTGCATTTTCCTACATCCCCTAGACTACACCCACATGTAATGCTGATCTTCTATTGAAAGTACTGAACTCCAATGAATGGAAGGCAACTGCCAGGGGCAGTAAAGCTGGGGAGGAAAGGGATAGAAGGACTAGGACAGGATCTACCTGACTTGTTGCACTGTCCAATGCCCACTCTAAAGTACTTAGATTGTGCAGTAAAATCAGAGTAAGCAATAATAGTAAATAAAAGGAGCCTGTACATTTATGCTAGACTGAACGTTAAGGTAAGGTTCAGCTAACCTGCAGTACGTGTCTCCTCTTTGGTGCTGCTCTTTGCAGACTAATTCCTCTGTAATTCCGCCAAGGCTCTCTCCCAAGGTAAATGATGCCCATGGTCATCAAACCCACTTCTTGTATGCCAAGGCATTATGGAGTGCTTCATCATATTGATGTTTTTATTAAAAAATGCAGACTGTGGGCTGGCAATATCACTTGTCTTTGTAAGGTACTGACAAGATTTTGAACGCTATGTATATGTCACCTAGGTTCCTCACACAGGGTCCAGGTTAGTATGTTTTGAAAATAGCAAGCCTTGTGTTTGTTGTAGATCCTGGGGTCCAGAGGCTTTGTAGAACATTGAGTGGGAAAATCCTAAATTACTAGATCCATATCTTACCTGATAGCCAGACCTCACTCTTTGGTCTCAAATGTCCACAGTGCTTTTCATAAGTAAACTGATGTTTACATTTCAAATTATTTTGGGTAAAAAAATAAAATAAAAATAAAAACATGTTTCAATTTGCTCCAACAGGTGAAACAAAAAATATTTCTGATTATGTGAGGGATGTTACGTGGATCAACAGTTTCTGGTGTCATTTCTTTCAAAACTTTAATACCCAGTTACATTCTGTGCTGCTAGAAAAGCTTCCAGCTTTTTCTTAAAGAAATCTATATTGTTGGATAAAAGTAAAAGGACAAACTTTCTTGGACTGTTCCTGGTTTACTAATGCCACTACCAGCTGAGCCAATCCTCTTTATAAGATGTATAAGATTCTTATAGAATGGCATTTACCACACATAGGCATAACTTTCATATCTGGTGGGTATGTGGCTGATATTAAAGAACTTTGGTCCATCAATTAATGGAGTTGAATATCTGCAGCAATCATCCAAATTCATAATCTGCCCAGCTGGCAGTTGAACAGTCAGGACAGAAGACACATTCAGAGTTGTCACCTTCACATCTTGTCTTTCCAAGTTTAAAACTTTCAAACATTACCAAATGGATTAGTCATTTAAATAATTTTAAAATACTCACCCTAATGCTAGTTTCTTAGCTGTCTCCATTGCACTTGGTAACCGTTGTGAAATTTGTTAAGTAAAGAACAACAACCATGGACATGAAAAGTAAATTTTATTAAACATGTTTACATAACATGAGTTGGAATTTTATTTAAAAGCACAGGGGGGTGTTAAGACAAGTGGTCAAAATAGAAAGATACTACCCAATTATAATTTTGTTTTGGCCACTAAGACAGTACATAATCTATTAGTGCACCAGTGCTTCGAGTTCTTCCTGCTCAGCAGGTCAAGCAGTAACCTATTGTTGCCCTACAGAAATATGGGCATAATGGTTGCAGCCTGTATAATAACAATAAATATTTCACTTGGTGCAGGCAGTATGTCTATGAATCAAAACCTAGTGTGTACACAATTTCTACATGTGTTACAGTCCCACAGTAGGAATCTACACCAAAATATTTATCAGAAGGAATTTGGTCCGTACTACATTACGTTTCCATAGGGTAAAAAATAATGTCCATCTATAGGCATTTAGCACCAGACTAACACAACTAGTCTGGTAAAAACCTGCAAAATGTCTATAAGAAAAGTGGATGGCTTAGAGTTCTTGATTATGTCATCAGAATTACGGGCAAACTGTACAAACACATGCAACATACAAGCTGACCTATGTGGAACTAACACACATTATTGAATTACCTTTTTTGTCTCTTTATTTTTTAAAATTTTTTATAAAACGTGCATGCAGCTCTGAATTACGCTATGTCATGCTGCTCTACTTGAGTGATCACAAAATTGAATGGAGCAAAAAAGGTGGAGTAGGGGAGGAGTCATACCAATGCACCTGCACAGTCTGCAGCTCTTAACACATGTACAGAATTCACAAAGAGTTTCAAGGCCGAGAATGGACAAAGTAACCGCTAACAGAAATAGAGGAGAGAGGGTTTTTTTCTAGTCCCAAAAAAGTAAAATATTTTGCGTTAAAAAATCAAGCGTTGTGCTTGCATCAATCTCAAACAAATGTAAATGAAAATCTGATAAAAATATTAATAAGTGCAGAATATTTCTACTGGAATTTCCAGTGAATTTTTAAACCGCTCATACAATGCTCTACCCAGGACAGACAAGGGTGTCTAAAGTGACACATATCATAGAGGCCTGAGTACAGCTCAAAGTGTCAAATGCTCATTCCCACCATTGCTTGGTAACTCTGGATGTCAATATTGTTTTTTGACACAAAAACAAGTACAGCGACTGGCTGATGGCAAACAAAACAGCACGGACAAAACATTATTTGTAAATGCCAAAGTCATAAAATCTCTTGCATCAACCTCAGCACTAGTTGCAGAAAGAATTCTTTAAACCTCTCCCATGCTTAGAAAAACAAGAGAAATAAAACAAAAAATATCATAATCTGTACTGCAATCCAAAATTTACAAAATAAAAATGGATTTTTTTTTCATATATATTATATACTATATCCTCTGTTTTTAGTATTTTTTGTAAAGAATATTTTTGAAGTATTCATTTATTCCACAGACTGTCATAGTAAAACAGAAAATAACACAAACAAGTTGGCTTTTTTTTTATCAATCAGCATTTTGGACAATGAAAAATTGGCAACCTCATCATGTGACGTAAAGAAAGCTGTTGCATACATACTGATTTTTGTAGTGTTATTCAATTTCTGTAAGAACAAAGATGCATTTTGTCACACCGAGACAGGAATTTTGTGGCATGCAACTGCTGCACTGCAGCGTCTGCATATCATTTCCTAGCCCTGGTGCCAGAATGCAGGAGTTTAGTGCAGACAAATGCTGTGCTCCAATGAAATTGCAGCATGCAGTATAATACATAAAATACATCTGTGGCTCCAAGTTGTGTAACACTACACGAAATAAAGCAAGGTAATTAATAATAGGACAGCACTACATAGCAGTGCTTTTTAAAGTCACTGTCAGTATTTCAGGCAGCAGGAAATATTACACAGAATTGTAGCCATTATCACTTCTGTAATGCTCAGCTTTCACAAAATCAATAAAAAGGACAAAAAGTGTTATGTGAGAATTATCACAAATGCCTTTTTGTTTGCTTTTTGTTTTTATGAAACTGGCAGATTAACACATTATATAAAAAAAAATAATGGAATTAACAAGTATAAAATAGGTGGAAATACCAATATGATAACACTGCTTATGGTCTGTAAAAATGTATCACAAACATTTCTAACAGAGTGAAAGCTTCCAGTTTGAATTCAATGTCACCTTACTATATCATTGAGCATGTGTGACTTCCAATAGTGCTGAACTGTATGTTCATTTACAGTACTCATATTCTTGTTTCTCTCTGCCAATATAAGATCTTTTTTGGATCACTACTGCAGGCAAAAAAAAAAAAATGATTGTCTGTCTCCAGCAATGCTTTTGATCATGTAAATATACCACTCTGACTCTTTTATTGGGGATTAACATTGTGAATAAATCAGGCAATACTGCCTTCCAGTTCATTAAGACCTAATAGATGGAGGCCCTGTTGAACTTTCAAGAGATGACTGGGAAGCCCTGCGAGTAAGGGGTGTCAGTGTTGGATCCACCAATGATGAAGGTGGAAACAACTTGTACCATCCAATCACCACACTGGACAGATCAAGTTCTTCCAGGAGAATCTGTGCCACACCCATGAAGCTTTTGTGATCCATTCGGCCATAATCTCCCCAGACAATTACCTTCAAGACAAAAAAAAGCGTAAATAGGCTACAGATTATAACAACATATAGGTATGCTTTTTGTGCATTTTGAAGATCCTGTGGTTTAGATATTTGCAGGTCTTATTTTATTTATTTTTTTAACATGGAGCATAACCATTCTGTAGGTCATACATGCTAGCATTCACAAGCATGGAGGCAAGTATTACCTATCTTTGCCAATCTTTGATTATATACCCAACTAGATACTAAACTATTAAGTTTGAATAACTGATCTATGCAGTGCTATTGCATATGTACCCTTGTTTGAAGGACAAGTTGAAGTACTGTAAGACTGCAAGCTCACAGACAAATGTTATAGTCAAAAGGTAAAAACGAAATATATATAGTTATAGAAATAATACTTGTAACATGATAATACAGAAAAAAATATGGTAATAAAAAAATATTACAGTACAAAAATAACATCAAATGAAAGGGTGCTGCTTAAAAGATTTGATAGAAAAAAAATAATTTACTATATTACCAATATGCTAGAAAAGAAAGTAATATCACCATACTCTTTGTCCATGGAAGTCATTATACAAGTTTGGTGGGTAGGAGTAGTAAACTGCATAATAGCCTCTTTCACATATAACAGCAATACCAAGCACTAAATGTGAAGGGGCTATAATGCTCATTACATTGGATAAATAAAACACATATATACACAGAATATACTTTATCATATCCAAGGTTAATAATTAATTCTGACCAATGAAGTGATGTGTACAATTTAATGCAGGTACTTTTAAGTGCCTTCCTGTCATTTCATTGTTCAAAATAGTGACCAACATTCAAGGTCTCCGGAAACAGAAATCATGAAAGATTGTTTAATTAACGCAAAATATGTTTAGGATTATTTTGGACTTATTGCCTTAAAATAATTAACTATTAAAGAATTGTGTCGTATTTATCTTTGCCAGAAACCTTTTTTTTGCATACTCAAACAACGTGTTTGAGTAAACCTGTTTACCTAAACAACCTGGACTGAGTTTTGTATCTTTATATTTAGTGATTCTAGAGGTTGGCATTCAACAAACTCAGGGATTGTAAGTCCACCTCCTCTGGAGAATATGTTTACAGTGGAGGTGCCTGTTTTAAAATGAAATGAACACAGTTTAATTTGTCATAAATATATGCCCACAGGTTCCTTTTTGCAGCCAAAAGCAAATTGCAAAGCAAAGAAATGCAGTTGGCACATTTTAGTAAAATACTCAAGTTTCTAAAGCTATTATTGACAGCTTTACCTGAAGCACCTTTCCATGGGGATTTTCCTCAAAAACCAAGGTCTGTTGATAAAGGGGATCAAGAGTTTTTCTTGCAATTCTTGTCTTCTTCTTGGCTATACATGCTCCATTTTCTAAAACATACACCTTGACATATGGAGCTGCAAATGAAGTTTAATACATAAAACAATGTTTTCAAGAAAGTACAGTACTAAATACTGCAATTCTTTTTTTAAAAAATATAGCTTACACTAAACCATCCAAAACTATACTGTGTTAACTAATAAATTTAAAATCAAATTTTTTACTGATTAGTATTTATTACTAGTAGATGGTGCTGTGTCCTCATGTAATGTGTATAACAAACGTTACATGAGGATACCATCTACCAGTATGGCCTGAGTAAAAACCAAGATCCCTTTTTGAATGGTATTTTGAGTGTGGGGAAAAAAAATCTTGGTTTATACTTGAGTATATACATCATATATTATATGGGTTTGTGGAACAAATATGTCTTACATTTGTGATGGAAGTGATACTTTTTCTGTTTAAACAAGTCTCTGTTTTAAATTAATCTGAAATACAGTCTGCCTGGAGTCTTCAGTTTTACTTCCGGGCAGAGGTGCATAATACCAGTCCACCCAATTTCCTTTGGACCGTACTGTAGCTATCAGAGAATCTTTTTTACTTTTCTTTTTGTAATGCTGGAAGGTTAGTTCCAAACATGCCTAAAACAGATCTTTCACAGTACCATCCATGAGCCGGTTTTAAATGGAAGTGCTTTGTGAAGTGATCTAGGCAGCTGTAACAAAGTGTCAAATATATAGAACCTGGATAAGGTTGGTATTGTTTCCTGGAGAATAGTTGAAGAAATCCCCTAATTCTTTTGTTATAAGTGACTACACAGAAAGTGTTTGTATATACCCAAAAGAGAGAGACAGATATTTTAAGAAAACCCTAACAGAATATCTAACACTTCCACGATCCACAAATTCTGTAATTTATTTCGCTATACTCAGAAATTGGAGGTAAAGTTCCTAATAGGAAAGTAAAAAACTGACAGATATTAATAACACTTTTCTACTCTATTTATAAGTTAAATGACATTTTGTCCATAATGCCAGTTTAAGGTAAATTCAAGGTGACTTTCTCACATTATCAAAATAATAGTGATTTTGCATTGATTTACCTTATTTTTTAAAGATCCTGGTATCTTTGTGATATGCAACCAATTTCAGTAAGTACTTTATTTTCAGTTTGAAGCCTGCAGAATATCAGGCTAAAGTATATATCAAGACATTTTTTATGTTTTTGATAGAGATGGAGGGGTTTATATTTTATCTCACTAGGAAGATTTCTCATTACTTTCCTACTTGTAGACTCAATAGGAAGTCTGGTACAGCAATGAAAATCTTGCAATGGTTCTAACCCCTCACCGTTGTATTCACATCTAAAAAGATGTCATAATTTAAGTCTTCACAGAGCATCAGTTTACCAGTAAGCATTGGATTTTACATAGCCAGGTGTATGAGAGGAGAACAGGTGGTGTAGGTAATAATGGCAGAAGGAATGCAAAAACCTGGGTAGATATTGTGTCTGTTACATGAGTTTCCATTTTATATTTTTATGTTTAACAAATTACACCTAATACAATGCTGGATCTGTTTAAATGGAAAAAAAAACAAAAAGAAGTACTGGCTTCTCTGGACTTACCTGGTGTGGATTTTGAACCAGGCTTTTGTATTAGACCTCGTGCTCTTATTACTTCAACTTCTAGTTGTCCTTTCTTATCTACCATACCAATTTGTATGTCACCTAAAAGAAAACATTCTATTATGCCAAACCTTACATAAAATACTGTGTGTAGCATAATACGGCCTCTTGATAAGTTTTCAGGGGTAAATGCAGCATGAACACACGGATGGTTTATTTGTATCCATAAAATATTACTTTACTTTGTGCTTCTTGGCTAAATAAACCAACTTTCACATATACATGTAAATTAAATTTTTTTATTTAATAAATTATTTATTCAATTCTAATATGTTTGCATTACAATTGTATTATTTGATAATATATTTTTAAGATCACAGTTATATTTAAAACTGACATAACGGAATTTTTTTTTAAAACCAAAATGACAGATGTCTTTAGTTATTTGTTCGTAACATCCTTAATATTGAACTCATCAACACAGCTATTAAATACATTTCCCTGACATTCTATTTTTACAGCAGGCATTCAAAGCTAAAACATTCATGTTATATAGTGTTTAGTCTAACTTCTCAAGTTATGTACAGCACACTCCTGTTCACAATTTGCACATCCCTTTCATGTACTGCTTGACAAGTTAAATAAACTAGAGTCGTTTGTGCCTGTTCAAATAGGCAGCAGAGGGTGCCAACACATTATATGAGATATTTGGAATGCATTACAGCACGTACAACTGTAACAAAATCTCCTTGAGAATTGGTCTATTTTTACTCTACTCAAGTTCTCATGTTGAAAAAGCCTTTCACATTCACACAAATTAATAAACAGCACAGTAACCTAAGTTTAATATGCATCTCCTTTATTCCTCTGGTAAACTAAAAGTTTTTACTAGGTCAAATTCTTGAGGTTAAATTACTTAAATTTAAGCTGTTTAATTACCAAACTGAATAATAACTCTGCAAGGGATAATTCATTTATGTTAGTGACTGTTGTGAAAATATACATTGCAAAGAATAGCCAATCCTATGCAAGGAGATAAAAAATGAAGATTAATCCTTATTAAATATAAAAATAATAATTTACAAGAACAAATAAAGTTTTTTCCTTGTTTGTTTCACCTCTTTTATTAAGTTAGAAGAATTATCTCTTGCAGAATGAATATTCACTTTAAAGGGTAAACAGGCCAATCTCCTTTAGTAAATCATTCCAACTGTGTAAGACAATAATGCAAAGTCTATAACCAGTATTTTAACATTGATACCTATCTTTTGTATATATTTTCTCCATCTAACTTTCTGTGCATACTTCTGATCAGATTAAAGATGAGAAATGCTCATGCTTAAACATTAATAAGGAAATGGGATTAATTCTCAACTGTTTAAAGCTCAATAAAGTAGTGTACATCCACACAGAAGTCACATGCTTTCTACATAAAATATTCCCCCCAAATTTCCCCAAATCTATTACAGACAGTGTTGTGTTGCGGCTATGAAAAATACGTACCATACATATTTAAGTGTATACATTTTATCTTAGTTACAATCAAGCATTATTATACCTGTCCATGACAGGTGCATAGGTTTATATCTGGATTGATTTATATTCTAGTATGTATGGTAAGCATCTTTATGCCACCTTTTATACAGTTATGACTTTATACAGTGAACTACGTTCCACTTTTTAAAAGTAAAAAAAATATAGTAACTAAAAAAAATCCTATTCAGCACATATTGAAGCATATATGGGTTTTCTATGGGTTACTTCACAGCATTGCCAACTAAAACTATTATAGGTATGCCTATTTATTTTGAATTATGCGGCATGGCATTTTCTGACATTCAGATTTTCATATTCAGGGTGATGGCTTTTCTGTAGTTTCCAAAATGCTCATACCAAATGTCATGACCTTTGAATGGAGTCCTAATAACATTTTATCATGGCATAGTTTTTTACTCAAACAATATTTACGCAAATATTATTTAGCAAAATTCACATGTAAGATAGTAAAGAATACAATGCTGGTACCTTAAGATGACCTGCCAGAATAACTTGTTGGCCTAGTCCCAATCAGTTGGAGAAGCAAAACCAATATTCATGGTGAAGGAAACTGAACCTTTAAAAACTAATTTGGCAAGGCAGTTACCATATTTTGAAGGAATACAAAAATGTTTTCCCTAAAGCCAGTGTTTACATATATGGAGCTAAGTCTTTTGATCTTTGGGCACTTTTTAGGACATTTACTGGCAGAGGAACAAAACTACCAATCGTCTCGTCTTACAATATACTACATTACAATCTTAATAAGACTCTAGGTAAATGTTTAATGAAGTGTTTGTCCTAAAATTGATGGTGCAGACGACTAATGAAGAACGTGAGCTTTACATACCAAAAACATTGATCAAAAAAGTTATATTCATTTTAAACCTCAAAAATTTCCTGCAAGTGACTTTAGTATGTGAATTATCTTTGCCCCTGGTGAGTGCACACAAGTTTCTACCCAAACTCACACTATGTGCCAGCTTTCTCTTTATTCTGTTTATAATTTCATAAATATTCTAATATAAACAAGATGAGGTGTCTCAAATAGATCTTTGTATTGTAAGCTTTCTGGGAAAGGATTTAACTATGAACTTCAATTTTTCAGTATCTAACTTAAATAGGCCTAGAGGTTAGAACAGGGATGTCAAACTCAAATACACAGAAGGCGGAAATAAAAACTTAGACCAAGTCCGAGGCCAAACTTCAAATTTATTGAAAAAACACCTATTCTCAATAAGAAGAAACAAGAACACATGAGAAGAGCATGCAGTAATATGCACTTTTGCCAGAGAATGCAATGCAACGTGAAACCAAATGAACTGCTGCATTCATTTGATTTCATACTGCATTCTCTGGCACAGTAAAACAATTAATATAGCAATAGCTCTATAATAATTCCTGATAATATTATTCCTGATAATTCCTGATTACCCGGCATCACTTGTGTCTATAAAATGCAGGGCCACGCATAGGCAGAGAGGCCGATGGTCTAGAGTGATGTTGGGAATTGTAGTAGCCGCATTTTACTCGCGTCTATAGAACAGCAGCTTAATATGAATTGCAGCTGGCCCGCCATTACTACAGATTGCAGTAGCAGCGGGCCAGCTGCAATTCATATTAAGAATTCTTTTGATGGCCAAAAAAGGACGTCCTGGGCCAGAGTTTGACACTCCTGGGTTAGAACATTGCAGTACTGAGCATAATTTTGCAGTACTGCGATTCTGAGTTTATGTTCCATAGAAATGATGATTGTATGTTCTCCTTCCACTCTACTGGGATCTCTGTTCTCCTCCTATAATCCAAATACAATACCTTCATGTAAACTAGCTTTAACCAAACTGGACATAGTGTCTTCTTAAGATAATGTGTGATTTAACAAGGAACAGACTGTAAGCTTCTCTGACAATCTAAATTGTGATACAACCAGTGTACACTTTAAAGTGTGGAAAAATATGTTGCAAACAAGTATAATATTGTATAGGAATGTTGATAATAACACATTTTCCTTTGAGTATTATGCGCTATATTTTAAAGTTATACTGTAAGCATTTTTAATGACATACATTCATTTGCTAAAGTCAAGGAAGGTAGTAGTAACCTTCCTTATTTGCAAAGCTCCTCTAAGCTCAGAAATTACTTCCTTCATGTTCTTCCTGCTACCTAATTATTCACACTATTATAACTAATTAATTAACTGTTTGCATAGACATCTTGTAATGTCCTGTAGCTAATTAAGCCTTGTTAACCTATTTTAAAATAATTGCCATATGGCAGATTTAAAAAAGCTAGGGTGCTAAGTATTATGGACAAGATCTGACTCTAACTGTTTAAAATAAATAGGCTTAGACAGCTGTAAAAATGAGTGTTTACATGGTACATTCTATTCTATGTCAGTTATATCTGTGATATGAAATTTTGTACAAGGATAGAGTCTTTATCTGGAATAGCTTAGGTGTGAATCTAATAATGAAAAATAAATTATTTTTTATTAATCCATTCATATGAATGGATCTGGAGTTTGCCTAGGGTATTGATCTGAAGGTTCACATGGCCACAAGATGCCTGCACTTAAACTCTATGGTTAGCTTAGGCACTTCTATGAATAGGTTCATTTTACAGGAGATTTACTGAGGCCCTACTGCCTGTTAAACATAATATGACTACGGGGGCATTTATAAACATATTTGGAAATAAAAAGACAATTGGGTTAATTTACTTAAGAGATTTAGACTGCACAGCAAACTTGCAAAGGGATTTTCACTTATCTTAGTGAGGTAAAGCTTTACTAGCTTCAACCATTCAATCACAGTCAAGCACAAATTATGTTTTTATATTTTCTTGCGTGTGACTGGGTATTCTTTTCAATATGAATTTTTATGTTGTTGTGAAGATTCCTATATAAGGCCATAAATAACTTTAAACTGACTAAATAAACTTTGATGTAAAGCAAAACCCAATGCTACTACTAAAAGAGCACTTCCACTGTATGTTATGAAGGGTGTCTGAATACTTCACTGTAAGTATCAGGATATCCATGAAATGTCTCAATTTATTACTTTAATGAAAACTGTACTTGTGAATAATTATTAATATGTAAAGATTATTACCTTATTAGCCAATTATTTTGCTGTCAGTAAAATATTTATTTCAGGGGAAGCTATGGTGGGTGACATGTTAAGGTTTTCCTGATACATATGCCAAGCAAGATGCAACTGGTCTGTAAATATTTTAAAGCGGAACATAAGTCCCACTTTAAAAACTAAAGAATCAGGCAGGTGGTAAATGCAGAAAGGGACAGGAAATGTTCCTTCTGCAAGAAACTGTAATACTTGCTTCATCGTACCCAGAAAATGTGCAAAAACCGAACTGTGTGTGCACAGCATCAACTTTGATTGCCAGGGAATGAATGAACCAAGGATGAATGGACGTCATCCTGGCATGGTGTATCAAGATGGCTGAAGAGAAGCAAGATAGTGGCACCCTCTGATGGAATGTGAATAGGCCAGTCACGCAGATTTAATCCTTCTCTAATTCTAACAAAGCCTGGCTTTCTGAGGAAACTAAGGTTCCTTGCCCTGAAAGTACAACATTATCCTCAGATCACAGCTATTTCTACAATTCACTGACCTTCTCAGCTTCCATTATAACTATTTTGATAAAAAAAAGGACTGTGAAGTTTATCAACACTTACCCATAGCAGGAGTTGCCAGTGTCTGTCGGCCTACTAACTGTGCAGGACCAAGTCCATCTAGAAAGTCACTGAACTGGCTGTCAACACCCAGCCTTACTCCAGGAAATATTAAACTGCAAAGAAGAAAACACACACACTGGTACAAAGATGCATATAAATATTTACAAATTATTGCAGTTTAGTGGAGAAGACTTTAAAAAAAAAAAGAAAACCTGGGAAAAGGGCACACAGCAATGTTCCACCAGAATGGAATGGAGACTGATAAGGGTGACAGAAGAAAATATGGCTTAGTTACTGACAATATTACCATTTCCATAAATATTCTCAGACACTGTATACCTGAAGTGAGTTACGTCTAAAGCAGGGGTGCCCAAAAAGTCGATTGCGATCTACCAAAGGCAAGGCGAGTCGATTGTGGAGCCCCGCCTTACACCTCCCTGCTGTTAACCAGCAGCCCTGCTGCACGTCTAAAGGGATGCTAGGGATGTCTTTCAGTGGGTGCGTGAGAAGGCTCCGTGTAATAGTGAGGAGTGGGCAGGGAGGCAGAGATTGCACGAGGGCAGTCTAAGGTGAGCAGTGCTGGGCCAAGTCAGTTCTGGCTTGGGGTCAGGGTTCAACTACCGAGATACCTTTGTACATATTGAGAGTTCTTTTTCTTGTGCAGCACGTCATTCTCCTGTGACAAGTGAACTGTAGCTTTCCTGTCACTATATTCTTGTAGTGCAATGTCTGTACAATGTTAGTGCACTATAGTCTTGCTGTGCAATGTTCTGCCATTCAATGTCTCATTAGTGCCAGTCACTTCTGTGTCATACTCGGTATATATATATATATATATATATAAATAAATATATGTTTAGCATTTTTATTGTTGGTAGATCATTTTGACTTGGTCATTTTAAAAGTAGCTCGCAAACCAAAAAATTGTGGGCACCAATGGTCTAAAGGCTGCTGACTAAAAACCTTTACATTTTACAGTATCTTGGTAGCACACCGCTAAAGTGATTAATGCATTTGCATTTGCATTTGCAACAACATTAATACTGTTGATGGGATGAGAATGGTCATAAAACTATTTGAAAGTGATTTAAAAAGTGGAGATCCACAATTAGTTAATTTTGTCTTGTGTGAAACAAAATTATCATTTACTTTTAATGTATCGTTCATTATTACATTTAACTACAAATAAAAAGCCTTTACCTAACAGTACTTTAATGTTGAACTCTGAAACAGTTTCACAGCTTTTGATGTATGAGCTAAAAAGTATCTTATTCAAAACAATAGTGTAATATTATGCAGGTTACCAGTCATTTGATGTGGTGGAGGCATTATTCTCCTTTTCACTTATTTCCTCTGTTCTCCTGGTGATTCCAACAGTAACAAATTTCCTGTCCTGTTTCCTGACAACACTTACCAATCGTACAGCATCAATGGAAGAGCATTGTCACCCTTGGACCAACTACCTGATTTAAATTACAAATACCCTCCCCCTTACTTAACTCACTTATAAAGGGATAATGTGTCCTGTAGTGGGAAATAGTTAAAAGTTAGAGAGTGATTTATTGCTAGGAAGATTTTACAGCTTTTATTGTGTTCATAGTGCCAACAGCAACCAAAACCAGGTCATAGCTGACAAAACACATCACATAGACTTACACATAGGCCACACTTATCACACTAAGGCTACGTACACACGTTAGATTTTTGTCGTTGGAAAGGATCTTTCACAATCCTTTCCAAAGACAAAAGACTAGGATGCATCAACGGGTGTTGAACATACAGCTCCGTTCTGCTTTATAGCTAAGCTCTCACCCCTTCACTTGCATTGCTGTCGTTCGACTTTTGTGGATCTGCCAGGACAGATCCATGAATCACATCAAACGGCTGCTTTACCCGTCAGATTTTTGTCCGATACAAGCCCTGTGGCAAGAATCGGACGAGAATCATCTGAGGTGTGTACGTAGCCCTAGAGTTTAGGAGCTAGATTTTCTCAATATGGTTTCAAGTTAACTTTCAACATTTTCCATCAATTGCAATCTCATTTCATAACAATCTGAAATGGCAATACTGAAGTCCTGTACCAAAGAATGATGGCAGACACTGTGTCCTATGCCACACTATATACTTACTTTCCTTCAGAGCTGTAGCTGTTAATACTTCCATCTGTTGACTCTCTGCTTGGCTGCCTAACCATACGACTTCTCATTTCAGCTGCCATTCCGGTTTCTGTGCTTCTTTGTATTGTACTTTTGAATTTCTTGTTGCTGGAATCTATAGAGACAATGCACTATTAATATAATTTACTGAAAATCTGAATTCTACATCCTGGTATGAAACAAAAAGCACTGAATTAATACAGAAGCAAATACCAGCAGTATAGGGTTATCATTATGTGCAATGTCATGATTGCCTTGATGTTTTTTTGTTTCAGAAGCTTTTAGAATCTTGTGCAGATATTTAACTACTTTGTTAAAAAGGAAAATAGACAGCAGTTGTTTGTCTCAGTGCCATTTTAAAATGACACCCACATTGAATCAGCTCATGTGGGTCCCAGTCAATCAGCTCAAAATGTTAAGAGTGCTTAAGACAATCAGCTTCTGGGCTTTGGATCTTGCTATATAGCACCCCACAAAAGAGGTTATCACAATATTTCATGAACAACATTTGTTTACAACTTTTATACCAAGATTTTAGGAAGTGCCCAAAACATAACAGATATAGTAAAAAGTCAAATATTTTACTAATATATATTCATTTCAATAAAATTGTGATAAAAATTGCTACTGCCACTTAATTGTAATCATCCATGTGAAGCCAAGAATATAACCATACATTCACATCAAGATTCTATCCTAAAATTGCTAAAGAAAATTTCTATTTCTCAACACATTTCGTATATATGTTTTTCAGGCGAATGGGTACAATCATCCAAGCAATATGGGTTAGCGTCAATATGATGATTAGATAACCAGAGAGGAACAGTTTATTGAAGCTTCACACACTCAAAACAATCAAGATCTTAAACATAGGAAGAGAAGGCTGCATAAGTGGGTATCTCTGATAGAGTACCCTTTAATCTTACAAGAAGTAGAAAATGACTCCAAAAAGATAAATAAGCTGGGATAGTTAAAATATTTCAGAAAACCAGATCTAGAAAACATTTATGTTGGATAATCTGAATGACTTTTGAATTTACTGCGCAAAAGATAGTTGCTATCAGAGGTGAATGCATTGCAATTTGGTTTTTAAGGATCACAAACCTGTAAAAAGTTGTTAAGATGCTGTTTTACGCTTTCACCTATCTGATCTTGATTTCTGACCTGATCCTAATCCTAATATTATGCTAACAATTTACCGGAAGCATTTTTTCTATCTGTGTACATTACAAAATATTGTCAAAAGAGGAATAATTCTCTCCCAAAGTAAAATACGTATTCTATTTAAACTTTTACCTGTCTTACATAGAAATCACAGGTATGTGATATGATTTTATTTGGCAGACCCTGACTATTAGATTTTATGGTAAGTATATAGGCATGTATAAATTTGGTAAATGTTGTGTTGGCAAAACTTACAGAAAAATGTATTTGTTTTTTTTTTTTAATAAAAAACTTTTCTATTTTTTAAAAATGTTGTATAATGTCAGGGTAGGCTATGTAGAAGATACTGTCATAAAAGCAAATAGGAATGTAAATAAGTATAGGCTTTAGTCATGTTAGTAGTTGTGTGCTGGATGTATGTATATTTATAAGGTAGGTAAAACAGAACAAATACATTTTTCTGCTGTTACATAACATTTTTCACCGGTTACAATGTTTGTGAAAGCACATTAACACGCAACTACTCCATATGTCCTCCTGGGTAACTTTTGTGCTAACTGGTGCTCTTAAGAAAACATTTAACATCTACTTAAAGTAGAATTACACCCTATACCTTAACCAGTTAAATGTCAAACATTATGAATAGGACCTCTGCAAATGGTTATCCAATAAAGGTTTAATGCTCAGTATTGAGCATGAATTACTGAATAATTTGTATAAGGGTTTCTTTCCTCTTCCAAGGTCACTGATAATTAGAAAGAGAAATGGGCGATGCTGATGCTCAAGAAACTGCCTGCAACACCTGATTTAAATTTCTGTAAAATATTGACGTAAAATATTCAGTGAAATACTGCAATGTGGAAGTTAAAAACTACAAACAGCTTGCCTAACATCAGAGGTGACCCTGCCTAAAGCTCCAGATCCTCTGACATGATGAAGGGGAACCTAGGAATAGAGGTTTGATATCCCTATAACACACCTTACCCGATGATTAATTATACATTCTAAACAGACATGTCCTTACTAGCAACAAAATGTAAAATAACAAATACGCAACCTAATAACATCACTGTAAAAATAGTGGTATGCCAGCATAACATCAGTACAGAGTGCCAATTAGCCACTGTTTGCACATCTAATTACTTTAAAACATGTTGCTTGCCAATTTAAAACAAAGACTTAGTAAAGGATTTTGGTGAATAATTGCTAGCAAATATTGGGTGAATGTGCATTTATTTTACATTTACCCCTTAAACTAACACATGACATACCTAGAAATAGTTTACATTAGAACATACCTAATGTCTTCCAAAAGTATTAATTCACTTTGGTGTTTTTGCTGTATTATTGTGTTTGTTGTGTTGAATTCCATCTGGAACTAAAGTGAGTTTTTTGGGGTTAGCTTTATTTGATTTACACAACATGCCTACCACTATAAATGTGCAAAATTTTTTGTATTGTGACACAAATGACACAACTGAAAACTTTTGTAAACATCTTAAGTGAATGTTTTTCTCTTTGCCATATTGTTGACCCACTTGTATGTAACTTTCCCTTGCCAAATTTGTATTGAATTGGGCAGTTCTAGTTTTCCTTTTAGGAAACAAGGAGAGACAATAATTTAATTTATGGTAATTTTTTTACAAGAAGGCCAAAATATGTTTAAAAGGCCACTAAGATATGAAATCTAAAAATATACCTTGCAAATTAGTTGCATTAGTAAGTGGGTTGTCTAAGAAACTGACTGCATTGTTACCAGTGGAATTGTTCAACAGATAGTAGATGGGTTATTTCACTTATTGTATTTTTATCATACTTTCCAAATGTCTCATATTTCCCCGAAAAGTTGTGGATTTGCAAAATTTGTTTGTTCTTTATTTTAAGAACAGACAAACTTTGCCATTAAGTCCATTTTCCCTTTTTTCTATTCTGTTCCAATATATTTAATGACAGGTAGCAACTAAAATGAAAACAGGTATTGTTTAATAAACAAGTCAAATTTGTGTATATAGTGTTTTATGATCCTGTGTTTAAAATGCTGACAACTGTAAAACATATATCTGCACATGTTATTAAAAGCTGTTCTTTTATATACACTTCCTGGGCAAAGATTGGATTGGGATGTTTAATAGAGTATGGTGTCCAAGTAATTCAGAGAAAAGAACAGGCACAGATCTCTGATCTATATCAGCTATGGGGCATATAAAGGCCATAGAAATGGTTGTCCTTTGTACAGTTTATAGTTAAAGTGCATATAGGTCACGTTAGGACAGATTGAAAGGGCTTAAAGGTTAGATGGGGGTGCCAACCATTACAGGCATGCATAACATTTAGAGAAGTAAATCAGAATTTGATTTGTTGTAAGGCCTGTGCACCAAAGCTTGGTCCTAAAGAAAACCAAATGCCTACATTTAAAACAGAATTTTTTCCCTATTTATAATTAAGCCGAAATATATTAAAAAAGTATAGTATATGGTGTAAACTCTATATGGTACATACACAGTGCAGTGTACACTCCAGCACTATTTCCAGCAACTGTACGTAGCCAACAATAAAGTGCTAAGACAGTGTAAGTAAGTAAATATTGTGTGAATGGGCATTTAATTTTACATTTTTCCCTTAAACTAACAGATAACGTACTTAGAAATAGTTTACATTGGAGCACATCTAATGCAGTATGCAGTATGCTCCTGCTCTATTACCAGCAACTGTAAGCAGCCAACAATAAAGTGCAAAGACAGTGTAAGTACTTATTGGTGAGCTTTTATAAAAGGAAGTAAAAGACAAATCACTAAAACTTCAGTTCACAGGTATTATGTAATGCATAATCTAGTTTGATCGTTACAAAGATATCCCAGTTAGCATTGCAAAACTGTTGTTTCACAGAGGAATGTTAGCACCATACTCTTATTCTCCACATAGAGGACAGCTGCTGGGATTTACATATAAGAAAGTCAGGTATAGCTGCCCAAAAGTAGATTCCTTTATAATGACAACTATAAACTCCACCTATGCAATGTGCATTGGCACTGCAAATTGTACTCTCAATTGGAAGAATATGGACAGAAAAAATGGTGAACACTTATTTATGTTTTGTTGTTTGGTTTATTTGCAAACTCACCCTGAACATTGAACATTCATCTTGGTTTTATTAGAATAGCATAATTGTTTGAGGTAACTTCATGCTTATACCAATAGTTATTAATGTAAACATTGGACTGAAATTATATATGCATATAAGGGTTCAACCAGCTCTACTTAATACCATTTGGTCCTTATAAATGTTACGTTTTCCCTCTAAAGAAAGGTTAAATATTAATCCTATTTACACAAATACATTCCTAGTGTTGTTTTCCATGTTTTTTTCCCTACTGCCACATTTGTGCAGAGAATTGTTTGAAAAATAAACCCTTATAGCTTTCTGATAAAATAACAGAAATATAATCAATGGTCATTAGCAGAAGCTCTGTTTATATAGAGATATAGGGCCTGATTTATTAAAGCTCTCCAAGACTGGAGAATATAGACTACCATGGGTGAACCCGGGTTTTTATTTACTAAAAACCTGGACAGGATCTGGTCCAAAATTCAAAACATTTGCTAGCAAATGACTTGTAGGAAATCCATTCCAGGTTTGCTGGATCACTCAGCTTCACTGATGAAAGTGTATCCTCTCCAGCCTTGCAAAGCTTTAATAAATCAGGCCCAATTAGTTCCACTAACAATATATTAGTATACTTATCAATTAAAAACAATGGTTTACTTTTGCCATAAAATACAATTTCTGTTTTTTTAGTAACTATGTCATTTATAAAAATAAAACAGAGCATCCATACTCCATAGACTTTACTCCTAGTTTTTTTTTTTTTTTTTGGGGGGGGGGGGGGGGGGGTTATTTCAAGAATTTAGAATGAATCAATAATAATCTGATTACTATACTGTGTATGTTCCTATTACACAAGTTTATTTGGATTGATTTTGCTGAAGACAGCATTTGTAAATGTAGTTACAGGCAGAAATTAGAAAACCTTACAGAATGATCATGTAGCGTGCATGTTTTTTGTCTGTGGAAACAGGAGATGGAAGCATGAAGTCCTGAAGTGGAATTGTTACACCCATGGCACAGAACTTGTGCTAATACATACAAAAATTAAAGAACTAGTGAAACCTTGGGGAGTAGGCCTGTTAACCTCAGGCTCAAAAGTTAGGGTGCTAATGCTAAGGATTACTTTATAATATTAGAGAAAAGTACCGAGTTAGGTGTACGGATAACGTTAAGTGTTATGACAGTTTGTCAGAGTATTTATGCAGATGGAAAATCTGTACTCAAGTAGCATCAAGGCACTGGAATTTGGAGACAACTTGGCTTAAGGCAGTATATCACAATCTAAGAAAAAATATTGTGGCTACTCATTTAAACCATTATATATAGGAAGATGCACTAGGCAGTGTTTTCTCTCATCGGCTTAGATTGTCTGTTATCTTTACAGGGCATCATGATGTTTAAAGAAATAATATTGTTATAATTAAAGATGTATATGACATTCCAAGGAAGAAGCTGTATTGTTATTTACAATTATGAAATATCCTTCTTTCTTCACTTTATGAGCACTCTTTTCACCTTTACCCCTTATTCCCTTGAGAGGATTTGTAAGGATAAACCAATGATATTTAAGATACCCTTACCCTATACTGGGTGGGAGGGAGAGCTTTCAATATCTATCAAAGAGAATGACTGGACCATTATATGGCAAAGTCGTTCTGAAAGCTCTAGAACTACTTTAGCACTTCTACAAGGTGCTTATGAGACGATAGCCAAATTTGTGCCTTCCTACACTTCCAGTGATTTTAAGCCATATTTGGTGGTTCTTCCCTAAGGTCCCTAGGCTCTGGATCAGAGTATATAATATGGTAAACTTCTAGAAAGATCTTAGGAATGCACACTTACATAAACCAATCCAAAATGTTAAATAATATCTAATACTTTTATCGCACATATTTACAGCCACCAAACAAGCAATAGCCTGTGCATGGAATGCAAGATGTGCAAGGGACGATAATCGATTACTAATAAAAAGGTCACACATAACAGCCATCTTTAATAATATCCATGATGTTTTTTCTATGTGGCAACCCTAGCTGTCTTTTTAGCCTTAGGCTACACGGACGTTTCCTCCAGCTTTTAACCTAAGGCTTTTAAAGCCCAAGTTTGAAATTCCTATGCATTCTAATGGGCTAATCTACACCAGGATGTTTCCTTGAGGCATGTTTATAAGCCCTATCTATTATGTTGCTTGCAAAGTTTAAAAAAATGAAAACGCAGTGTTAACGCCAAAAAACACGAGAAAATGCTGGTAAACACTTCTATTGATTTCAGTGGGGCGTTTTCCCACACTTATAAGCACTTGAAATGTAATTGCGTTAAAAAGAGTTAAAAATGCATGAAAAAGTGCCATTTCTGGCAAGCTTTAAAACACTAATAGAAAGTGCATAAAAAAGCATATAAACGCAGTAGGAACCTTTACATGTGTTTTCAAAAATGTCTGTGTAGACCCAGCCTTACCACCTCTCAATAAATAAATAATTGCTTACCTCCTCTCGGTATGAAGTTTGTCCCCACTCTAGAGAGACCAATTCTTTATTTACTTTTCTTGCTCTCACCCAGCTCTTGCCTAGCTTCTTTTGTCCCCTTTTTCCTAGTTTATGCTTTTTGACCTTTCTTCACTACTATGCTTTGTATGTTTAACCATGCAATAGTTATGGTTTTTTTAAATCTCCTGTTGGTTTTTGCTGGAGATTTGTCTCTAGATCCACATTGTCAAATTCTCTATTGTTTCTTGTTTACTGCTTCATTATGATTACTGCTTAACTATGATGTTACCTAAAATGTTTATTGTATTGTTTTTTCTAGATCTACATATATTATTTGTACTGTATTGTCTATGTCTGGGTTTTTTATATCTCCTGCTACTACACTCCTTTACAAATTAGTGCTTCCATATTTGTTTACTCCACAACCACTTTTAAAATTACAGAATAAGCACCTAGGTATGAGAAACACAAGCTACTGTGGGCAAGGGCCTACGGGTTGCACAATAAAAGCCAAAGGTAGGGGCACCAACCAGCTACGGGCTTGTGGATCAGTAGGGACAATGCTGTTAGCCACACCCCCTGCTCTCATTAAATTGTAGTGGATATAATCACAGAATGTGGCAAATATGCTCTGACACCAGGAATAGTGAAGTATTGTTGCCATACCAAAACAGGAAGCTGCATAACAAAAAGACTGTATTTTTTTCTTTACATTGAAAGTGTAGTAAACTTACACTATTATTAAATGAAAAAAAAACTGGGGTAAAATAGTAAAAGCTGTTAAATATACACAAATACAATATACGGCATCTGTTTTACTTGCCAGATTATTTATATTTTTGCTTAGCCATTCATGAGATTTACATATTCCTGCCAGACACCACATCTGAGTTAGTGACCTGACTTTTGTAAATGCTATTAAGCAAAATAGCTTGGTTCACTTCCCAGTCCCAGCCTGTGACTTGATAATGAGGAGACAGTAATATGTCATTAAGTTTTTCCTGCTGTCAGCATGTATATAGCTTAATATAACAAGTAATGCACAAATTAAGGTTTTTTATTACAGAACTCTCTTCTAGCGATACTGCCTTACACAATTGATTTCATTTTTTATGCAAACCATGAATAAAAAAGTAAGAAAAATACAAAATAATTTTTTTATGCTTTGAATGTTACATTTATAAATAATAGTGCTAGTCTGCAGTTACACAGAGAATGTACAGAATGACTAGCTGGTGGCAGCTGGGTGTTTTCTGTTTGGGATAGCAAGGGTTATGGGGGGCATGGCTGCCATCAGTTAGCTGTTCTGCAGATGTAAAGCAGCCTGAATGTAGGCAGAAATGATTTACTCTATAATCCTTCTTTAAATCACAAAGGTTCAAAACACTGTATGATCGTGATAAAATTAATATCTTTTTTTAAAATGTTGAACTTTTTCAATTCAAAACTAAAAAAATAATAATAGTTACAAAATAATAATTATAAAATAATTAATTAATATTAATAATTAATATAAAATTAGTAAAATAATAGCTAAATGCAGAAAAAGAAAGGGGAGTTAATAAGGGATAATGAACACTATGAGAAAAAATAATATTAATAAAACGCTTTCATTCCAACAATAGCAATTAGAGTTTTGTCTAGTCCCCTCTTCGCTATTGATCAGATTGCAACAACTTGATGGGGAGTTCATGTAGAAATCACAATATATTGTTCAATCACTGAATGAATATTGTTACTCAGGTCTCCTAAAAATGATCACATAATTTCCTAAATGCTATAAAATAGCTTATTCTCAAAATATTATTGAATTAACATTCTTTTATAAACACCATTTTTTGTTTTGTTAATGCAGTTGTCCTGTACTCTCTACACAGCAAAGTTTTATTTTCCCATACAGAAGAATAACCACAGTATGAAATATACATGGGAAAAAAAGATAAACATTTCAAGGCTTACATTCTTCTGTGCAGTTTAAGGTATTACAGAAACTTGAGCTAAAAACTTGATTTAGCAGATTGATAAACAAATACAGTACAGTTCACAGTTCTAAAAAGTTACATGCAAACAAGTATGTTACATTATAAGTGATGTTTATCCCCTTGTGCTTTTATTTCAACTGACAAGTCTATTCCATGGGACATTTCAGTATCCTGTTTCTCTTCCCACAGTGTTACATGTTTTTAATTTATGCTGTGGGAAAATGCAAAAGTAATTATCATTTTAAGGTTCTTTGAAATCTTAATTAATGAGCCCAATCTCTGAAGGCAAGTAAAATATTTTGATTAATTGATTTTTTGGTTTAAACCTTAATACATTTTTATGTGAAATATACATTTTCCAAAAACTATAAACAAAGTCTTTCATTGTACCACTGCATTTGTCTAAAATAAGGATATAAATAAGTTGTTATTTCCATAGAAAATAATCCCACAGATCTGGCATCCTTCTTAAACTCATACTGTAGTTGGAACAGGAAACACATGAGGACATGGCCTAAACAGATTAGGAAATGTTAAAATACAGGAGGATTTTAAGATCATTAGTTTACCCTTCACTACATTACAATGCACTCTGAAATAGTAGATGTGATTGGGCCCCAGAGCTTCTATTTAGATCTGTCCAAGATTTTTTTTAAATTATTATTGCCCTGTAAAATCATTATTAAATTATAATGTTTCATGACATGTTCAAAGTGTAACTAAATTCACCTCTTCAGACTCTCAACACTGACATCATTACAGGGTCTTGTTCTGGGATCGGGTCTTTGGCCATTTTGACTAGCCTAGCTGAATTATGTTCATTTATTCCTGAAACCAAAGTATGCCAGGATTCATCAGAAGATTGAAAAAGGCAGGTAGTGTATGATTGTTTTACTGAGCATATCCTTTATGCAATAAACTGCTGTGTGATTAAGAAAGCTCCACCTGTAATCATTAAAGGCAGGCCCAGTGCTAGGATAATGTCACCTGTTTGTGGCAGGCAGGATGAATATTTCATTAGTAATTCACAAGGTAAGACGCTGCATTAGGCGTTGATCTATGTCTGACATATATGTAATCCCTGAGCCAGGATTCTGGTTTAGGAGGTAGTTGGTGGTCAGCCATGATGGAACCAGACTTTTTGAAACAAATTCAGATGAAAGCATTGTGAGGAGGAAAGGTAATAAACACAATATTTGTTACATTTACATACATGAAACATATACACAAAAAAATGAGTAGTACACAATAAAGTAAACATTGAATTCCTGATATCCTTTACCAAGGTCCCACAAAATACAATTAACGGGCTCTCCCAGACCTATTTTGTATTTAGAGTTTTTAGCTCTAAATACTAAACAGAAAGTTCAGCTCATGTCATGGTGCCCCACCATGACAAGACATAAAGGAAATTTATCTCATCAAGGTTACAGACAGAAATAAAAACTTTGATAAGGGAATGGATGTGCAAGAAGAAAAGCATAAAGAATTCAGTCCACATTTAACTAAAATTACATTCTTATATTATGAAAAAATCAACACATTTCTGGTGCTCAAAAGATCCAGGGCTTGATACTGGTACCAAACAAAGTGTGTACTAGACTGATAAAATAAAGGGATCCTGAGGGGTAATTAGTATCTTCAAGATTTAAGTTAAGCAGTTAGGTGGGTTGGCTTAACCAGCATCTGCTTTTAGCCCTTTCTTTCCTGCATAGCTAGTCCTTATTCAAGTAAAATACCATCTTGTGTCCCCCAATCCTGGGTCAAACCCCAAAGGACAATCATTCCTTCTACACTACACACAGACATGACTAATAGCATTTGCTATTCCAGAGCCCTACACCTTTCTTCGGCAGAGGACATGCTAAATACATACATACACCATGGGTGTCTGACTCCAGTACTTCAGGACCAGGATCCACACATATTTTTAGAATTTTTCTAACAGACAGCAGTACATTTTGGTAAGGTGCTGAAGCAATCAAGACAGAATGGGTGCCCAGAGACTCCCAGGAAACCTACGTCAGGCATCCCAAGAGGCTCCTGGCCTTTTCTTTAATTGGGAAAAAATGGCGATCTCATGCATGTGCAGCTCTTTTTTTCCCTATTTCACGCCTGTGCAGTGCAAGATTGGGAGACGTACAAAGAAGGCCAAACAAGAGGGGACAAAGGAGGATACCTGGACAACAGGGGATCTGCGGGATTAAAGGTAAGTGATTTTTGGTTTAGTTTCACTTTAATTATATAAATTAGATGATCAAAGCAAAACCCCAAGGGCTATCTTTGAGATACATTTTGGCTATTAAACACACACATTAAAAATTAAAAAAAATTTTACAAATATAGATTTTCTGAAAAATCATGAACTGACCCACATATGTAAGGAATAACAGGCACATAAAGGAATCATTACTCCACAGTCAAGCTATAAGAAAGATCTTTCCTGACATTGGAAAACGAAACATCAACTTAAACTTAACGTAAAGCTTACAAAAGCAGTACCTGGTACTTTTTGCTGCAGATCCATTGTACAGTACTATAACTAATAATATGTGGAAAATGCCCAGATGTATTTGTGTTGGTGGGGTAAAAAAAATTCACAACCCAAATAATCTAAATTGATTCACTATTTACTGGACTTTCTGCAGAACACAGATTACCTTTTAATATGCCTCCTACAAAACAACTACCTGAACAAATGGCACACTATTTTTTGTTTTTCAAACAAGCCTTTTTCTGCAGCCTTGTAGGATTTTAAAGTTTTATTCTTTTTCCTATTTTTAAAAAATGTTACAAAATCAGAGGTATTTACTACTACAGTGTACAATTCAGAAATCTCATTCCTCTTCAAAAAAAAGTCCTTGGAGTCCACCTCATATTCAGTAACAAGCTGCTTACTGTTTGCTTTTAATATTAATGTGGTTACATTAAATTCATCATTCATCAAAAAAAACTTTTAGACTAAACTACTGTTATTCCTAAATCTTGGAATTCCCTTTCACTCTTCAGTTTGGGTGTGATTTAGTCACTGAATTGGACCATTGCTAATGACAGATTTACCTGTATTCTTAATAACTTGCTAATAGGTTTTGATTGTAAATGGGATCCTTGGATTTCTTATTTATGCAACCAGTTATTTTTTAAGTTGTTAATAGTCCACTCTTACATGTGTAGTTGTACTGTTATATTCTCTTTGTTCTCTGGTTTTTCTAATACCCTCCATGGATTTCAGTAATTATAGAGACTAATATATCTCCTTTTTTGTTGGCTTTTACTCTTTTTGTAAAATTTTGAATTTTGCTGATTCACCAGCTATTTGCTCCGGTATGTATGCATATTATGTATGTATGTTTTGTGTTTTCTTTTTTCTTAATATCACAAAATTGCATTTACAAATATTGAAATATAGACTTGACTACTGTGTCCTTACCCAAACACCATACAAAGTGGTTTAGGATTGGGCTTTTAATGATCCAGAGCTGACAACCTAATTAAAACTTTTTCTTTCCTGAAAACCCAACAAATTGTATTTTAATAATGTACAAACTTCTAACTTCTATTGAGTTCTGCAGAATGATTCTGCTATAATCATAGTAAGAGTAAGAAGGACAAAATTACAAATGTTTAAATGAAAAGAGAAATCTAGCCTCTCGTTTTAATCCAATTTTAAAAGTTACTATAAAGATAGTATCAATATGCAGATTTTCTACATTTATTGTAAATCTGTTGCTTCAACATTTCTAGATTTAGGCTGTGAGAATATATCCCTAAATATTGAGGTAATTTATCCCAATAGCTAAAAGTTTAAAAAGAAAAATACATTTTTCTCTACATTCAATGCAACTAAAAGCTTAATACCAATTTTATTATGAAGTATATCTAAACTCATAGTGCAGTTTCCAATAGTTCAAACTTAGGAGCCAATAATCGAATAAGTAAAATATAATTACAAAATTACAATCACATATTAAATTAGCTGCAGAAAAAAAGGATGTGCGTAAAGCAAACACAGTCGAGACACATTACTATGGAGACCACAAATTGTTCCAAAAACCTTTGCTTTTCATTCAGAGCACGAAGACCTCAAACAAAGAATCCAAAAATAGTACATTGGAGTGCTGGAAGTTCACACAAATGCTTTACAGTCTTTCATTTTTCTTTCGGAGAAAAACAAAATGTAGGTGGTAAAATGTAGTTATTACTAAAAGGAAAAAAAACATGTATTTCATTGCAAATATGATAGCCCATCATATCCTGTATTCATAAAAGAAAAATTGCATTCTTGGAAAGTATAACATTTTCTAAAAGTTATCTTGTGACATTTAAACAAGAGAACCGAACAATGTTGTTAAAAATTATATGGGGCCTGACCAAAAACTGACCATAGGCACTCCTTTTCCATCTAATAAATTAAAATAAAAAACTTACCATCTACATGTCATTTTACAGTTTCATACTATTTTTGTGAGCTGAAAGTATTTAAGACCTAGTGGAATGTAGCTTTTTTACGTTTATGTCTACACCTACTATAGGAAAGAAGCACCTCTGACAAACAAAATGAAGATTTTAAGGCACAAATAAAGACAAAAGTTTTTTTTATAGTTGTATAGAATAGTGAGGGGTTAGGCCTGATCATCCCTAGTACTGGGAATTAAAGTATTTATACTTTCAAATACTGAGTTGCGACCAGAACAGCTACAGAGGGAAAATATTCCAGCAGGGACACTTGTTCTGAGGAGCGTGCTTCTCTTACATTGGTAAAATATTCTATAATTTCCTGTTGATTCTAAAGCATAGGAAGTAAAGGGAAATTCCCTTAATGAAACAAAGGTGACAAAAACTCAAACAAAAAAATGGCGGTGATTATCAGCAGCAGATTATCAGGTATCAGCAGCAGAATAGACAAGCCTTTTAAATTCTATAACACACCAGGCTTTCTTTTCCCATACAGTAAAAATGCCAACACCCTTGTGATTTTGAAGCCTGTTTTTAGTAAGCAGTGCAGAATTGTAGCATTTAAAAGAGCAGAGCATTGCCAATCGTTCTGCTTATGCTTCTATAAAATGTTGGAAGATGTGAAGCACTTAGGAAGGTAGAGTGTAGCTCTGGAAATAGAACTGTTTTGGAAAACATTAGCAAGACCTAATAAGTATCAAAGGAGGACACTGTGATCCTTTCTGCAAAAAAAAAGCGAATTACATGTCCCTACGCTGAATAAAAAAAACAGCTTGTAATAAACAAGAAATCAATGTCTAATAGAAAATTTCCATGACTCATCATCAGTGCTACCTAGGCTAAATTCGTAATTTTAAATTTAATTCTTGCTTAATCCCTGAAAAGCTACACATTTTCTGCTTCCCCATCTCTCTTGACACAGCCTGCTACTGCTACTTTGCTGATCAACAGAAAATAGCACTCAGAAAAAGGAATCAAAGAATTCTTATTCGCTAAAAACAGATCACTTGATGAATCACACAGCCATAATGAATTCCAGTACTGCCCTAAAATATATAGGCCAAGGTTTTTATTTTTAGTAAACATTTATGAAAGCGGACTACTAGCTTACTAAAGGGTGCTAACAAATATAAACGCACATAGGGTGCTTTGTGGATAAATTGACACAATTTCCTGCATTGCTTCACAATCTCAATTCCTAATGTAACATCTCTTGGTTGGAGAAGGGAACTCTTTTAAGTATGAATAGCATCATGTTCTTCAGAACTAAATGCAAATTAAGGCAGCTATTGCATGGTAAGAGATAGATGGCAATGAAAATTCTACTTTACATTTTTGCTGACTATAGTTATAGAAATATCAGAGAAATAAAAAATGTTAAGCCCCTTAAAGAAATTTTCCATTTTCATACATGGAAATGAAAACTCTCAAACCTGTCTTCTTATATAAAGCAGCGCAGATAGTTTTCCATCAGCATCTCACACACACTAAAAACCAGACTTACAAAGGCAGCGCTGCAGAAATATCTGTGTTTCTGTTCAGTTTCAAACATACTTTAGGTGCCACTTTGAAATTAATTTAGACATACATTTCTATATACTAAAGCACATAGATACCAATTTTAACTGATTTGTACTTCTTTGGATAATTTCAATTGGTTTAATATTTTAATGATATCTCTTCCTTTATTATGAAATTAATGCTGTGTTATCCTCTAACATAGGCACAACCTTAAAAGTTAAATTCTCCAAACTTATTTGCTTTTATTACATGCAATTAAGTTCCAGTAGAAACCAGTTAGATCAGGTAATCTAAAGTATGATAAATCATCTAATACAAGGATAAAAAAAGAAAGAAAAGTTTAATAAAACTTACAACACACATAACCTTAAGTCAAGAAAGTAAATCAATGCTCAGTTGCTTAATAACAGCAGGTTTATATTTGTCATTTTAAAAAGCAAAAAACAAAAACACACCTACCTGTCTGTGTTCATGAAAGTACTTCAGCTGAAATGTGGACTGAACATTCCCTACAAGACTCAAAGCTTGCCTTGTGGTACGCTGCCACCAAGTAAAACAATTTCAAAGTCTTCTCTGGTATGTAGCTTTTTTTTTCTTTCTTTTGGCACGGTATGCCATGTCCAAATGTTTTATCTACCAGTTTGCGTTACAGCTGATTATATGTGGGGCAATGAAATAAAAGCTACACAACTACATGACAGCTAGTAATTCAGAAGATATTGCTGAACATGTGACAACATGGTATGCATAAGCAGCATATCACCTAGCAGCATGTGTATGTTGGGTAGCAGTCTGCTAAATGTTGAGTTTAGGACTCACTTGTGAGTCACTTGGATGTCTACAATACACTTATACAGTTACATACCCAAGAGAATAGAATCTTTTTTAAGCATATTTTTAGCAGTGCTTAGGGTGAGCATCTTATTTATTTGCAATACCTGAATTAGAGTGGCACTCTAGGCAAACAACTAAATACATGGTTAAAGTTTATATTTATTGTTTCATATTCCAAAGGATACATAACGTAACCAAGCTTGTGAGATGTCTGCAGGAAAGTATGCTAAGTAAGTCTGAAAGCAGAGCGGTGACACAGAAAGCTGAATTTGTAAACAGGAGAATATCCTAATTAAGATGTAAGCCATTCTTTAGACTGGGTATTGAGAATTACAAATCTGTTTTCAGGTAAACCAATGTATTTCAACTGTATATTCAGCTGGTGAAAATGTTCCTAAATTTTTACATTACTTACAATTTTGTAGGAGATAAGTTTAGAAAATTAATAAGTATGCTTGAAGCAGAAGTTTGGTATACTCACTCCCCTGGCAATGTCTGCAAGTCTCTGTGCTGGCACTGATATCTTTGCCTTGTTTTCTTCCAGGTTTGGCATCTTGAGCCATCTTGATTGGCTAGCCTTAAATAACATTACCCTTGCACATATATATGCATAGGAGTTAATGTGTGCAATCACTAAAGCATGCTTAGTGATAAGTAAAAATGTATAAACTGATATTTTTAATATTACTATTCAACAGTATTTATATAGCACCATTATATTACGCAGCGCTGTACAAAGTCCATAGACATGTCACTAGCTGTCCCTCAGAGGGGCTTACAATCTAATGTCTCTACTATAGCCATCTGTCTATAAAACATGCTTAGTGATAAGTAAAAATGTATAAACTGATATTTTTAATATTACTATTCAACAGTATTTATATAGCACCATTATATTACGCAGCGCTGTACAAAGTCCATAGACATGTCACTAGCTGTCCCTCAGAGGGGCTTACAATCTAATGTCTCTACTATAGCCATCTGTCTATAAAACAGTCTAACTTAATTTTTTTGGGGAGCAAGCTAATTAACCTAACTGCAAGTTTTTGGAATGTGGGAGGGAACCAGAGTACCCCGAGGAAACCAACTCAAACATGGAGAGAACCTGCAAACTCCAAAGTTTTCTGATAGATAGAGTCCTGGCCAAGATTCAAAGCTGCGACCCAGCGCTGCAAAGGCAGAGTGCTAGCCTCTGTGCCACCATGCTTACACAAAAATGCACTACAAGATACCAGTGGACCTTGCCTTTTTTCTTGTTATATCATAACACCATTCTGCTAAAGGCCTACAAGCAATCTATACTTACACATTTCCCAATTTCGAAAACTGAGTACGCCACCCCATGTGCAGTGGTGGATATGCTGAGTGTCTGATATTATGAATACTGAAGACCTCACATCAAGCATTAAGGACACCCATGCCCAATTCTTTAACACTTAGCATGAGTGGCAACAGTTTGTGGGATCACCAGAATATACCAGCTCTATGTGATCTGGTGGATTGCCCCAGACCTAGCTATGGCCATTCACACATGCATCAACCTGCAGTCCTAATAATATACCATGTGATAACAATGTGGTAGCTGCTCCTCAGGGATGTATTTTTACCATGCTGATTATTTACCTCTAATTACCATGATATTACCAGGTTTATGTATGTTTTACATGTGGTTTTAATGTACTGACTAAAGACCATCATTTATTCACTGCTGTAGAGTTTGTCTATGCTTAAAAAAAAAAGAATGTTTAAAAAAATGATAAACCAATATTTTCGCCTGGGGATATACCATCTTTATACTAGTCCAATCCAACCAACCCGCAACTATAGTACTGAGTTGCCAAATTTATTTATTTGTAAATGTATTTGTATTTGTTACTTTTTATAATAAAATATATTTTTTTATTAAGTTATTTTTTATGTTCTTCTAAAAAGAACTGGCCTGTGGTGACCTGAACCTTACACTGGACTAGAAAGAGCATTCTTTGGAAGAAACAGTAGCACATTGTATTTATTGACAAAATGTCATGAAGCATGTACCTCCTAAAACAAAGCTTGTTTTATCCTGACAGATTCCATTTGAGAAAGCAGTTCTGAGCAACACGCAACATCAGTTGCTGAGCTACAAGCGCTTACCAGGAAGCACTGTAAAGCTGGAAATGACTGCTTAAATTATCTTTATCTGAGTTTTGCATTTTTCACAAACTTTTTTTTAGTGCATTAGGGTAACAAAGTGAAAAACAAAAGCACGGTAACACACTAAAATCTCAATGGTGCAGTAATGAGCGCCTTACTGTTTATGTTACATGGGTGTAATGTCCTCTTTAGTATTCCACCTAAAAAATGTAAATACAAAGCCAACCTGCACAAACTGTTAGATCTAGAGATTTAGGCAGCTATATATATATAAGTCAATGATGGCTTAGTAGTTTATTACCTGCTTGGCTTGTTGAGAATGTAAATATGCCAATACAAGCATTCCATTATATCTGTTCAATACG
This sequence comes from Pyxicephalus adspersus, assembly GCF_032062135.1. NCBI lineage: Eukaryota > Metazoa > Chordata > Amphibia > Anura > Pyxicephalidae > Pyxicephalus > Pyxicephalus adspersus. The sequence continues at coordinate 67,789,523 of NC_092861.1, read as the reverse complement.
TGCAATAAAAAAAAACAAAAAACAGATAATTGTTATGGAAGCGTAACAAATATAGTGTAAAAATGAAATAAAATAAATATAATACCAATAAAATAAATACCAAAAAACAACAGTACAAGGTACCTTATCCTTAAGCTGCGTACACACTGCCAATTTTTGTCGTTGGAAAGGATCTTTCACGATCCTTTCCAACGACAAGGGAGTGCACGATGCATGAACGGTGATGTACATACAGCACCGTTCATGCTCTATGGAGAGGGGAGGGGGAGAGCGACAGAGCGGCACCCTGCTGTGCGCTCTCCCCTTCACTTTCATTACGATCGGCTGTCGTCCATCGTTCGTGGATCCGGCAGGTCGGTCGTCCGGGCGATGGACGACACCGACTGTACACACGGCAGATTTTCGCCCGATAATTGGCCGATGCCGATTATCGGGCGATAAAAATCTGACGTGTGTACGTAGCTTTAGGATGTAAAGTCCTAATCCCATCATTTCACAATGGGAAAGATAAAAGGCAGACATGTCTGATGGTCATCCTGTTTAACAAGCATTGCTCTCTCCATATATACAGTATGTGTTACAGGCAGGATCAAAGGTAAAAAAAAAGGAGAAAAAACTCTAAAAAAACCCAAAACAAACGTAGACACCATATCTAAGCTGGCAAGCTGCAATATATTACATTTTTGTTCTTGGATTTAGATACATTTCACCAGCATCTACAGGATGGTGTATATTACCTAAGTACAATCCTAACACACAGGCCACAAGACTTAACACAAGACCACCCATTAGAAAAAATAAATAAGAACATGTCTGCTTGTATTCAGTAAGACAACGCAGTACAGTGGAACAGAAGTGTAGCAGATCACGATTATTTACCATTCCAAAGAGGAGAATGTCTTGCTATTAAATGTATAGGAGCATAACTAGGGAACTTGTTGGAAAGACTGCACAGCATAAGAAAGCAGCTGCTACTAATATTTCTGCCTATATTTAGACTCCAATGTCTTCCTATAATCAACATCCATGTAAATGTTTAACTGCAGGAGATAAATGCCTCTCTGCTTTTAAAACTATCTTGTGTTAATGAACAGTACAATGCAGGCACTGCTACATCTTGTATAACACACTTGCGTTCATGCATTTTGAATGTTATCTATTTTTACTTGATCTGTTTTATTTCTTGGCAGCTCTGAAGAGAGAGAAGAGAACATCTCTGTGTGTGCCATAAAACACTGGCTTGTAGCCTTTTACAGGTTTAAGAGTGCTATCTTTGCTCTTTTTTTCTGACAGAGTTGAAGTGCATAACGGATTGTTCCTTCAATGCTCTGTTTACCATTTATAAAACATCCTGTTGTCAAAGACAATTGTTTCCAGTGAGAAAATGGCACTGCCCTTATGATAACCACAGCATGATTTTTGCCAGCCATTCGTTCAGTGCAGGAATGGCTTGATACTGTTAACCAATGCGGTAATAAAGGGTGAGAGAATCCTTATAGAACACAGATGAATGTAAAAAAAATCTTTTGTGCATGTAGGCTCCTATTGTTCTTTTTTTAAAGCAAAAACAAACACAAATAAACACAGTCATTATTTTACCAAAAATATGTCATATGCACCTATTTTCTAAGAAGGTGGGACTTTTTTTTTTGGAAACCGGTATCCTTTAATGGATGACCTTATATTTTTTTTAAATAATGTTATTGGAAAACCTAATGAAACTAACCTAATTAAAGTAGGGATCAGCATTTTCTGTAGTTTTTCATTCCTGGACTTTTGAGTTCTGCTGTTGGCAAACCTGAATTTTAGCAGATGTTTTAGGTTCCCAGAATGCCTTCTCAACTGCATGTCTGGTTCTTTACGTTTAACTGTACATATTTTGATTTCTTTTTCCCTTGGATTTTTTTCTTAATTTCCTGTACATTTGTATTGCATGAAAAGCCTATGCTCAGCTTCTGTTTATTACTATACACATTCTGGGGCCCAATTATCTAACCATTGGCAGTCAGATGAAGGATTGACATTTTTTTTTTACATTTTTGTTTTCTGATTATCACTTTTATAGCTCCATGTTTATGAATAAGAATATTTTTTTTTAGTGGTGGTGATCAGTGATTGAATTTAGCGGTAATTAGTGATCAGAAATCCTAATACTTAATAGGAGTACAGATAAACTCAATTGTGAGCCTTAATCGCTACTTAAAGTTTGTGGCCACTGATCAGCAAAGTTTTAGTAGTAGTAACCTGTAGCAGCCATTTATCAGTAATACATGTAAAAGTGCAAAAGTGGACAATAGTAACTTGGCCTTATGACAACACATTTTAAAACAAACTCTTTATTTAGTCATTGAAGTAAAGGTTATGTATTGGTTATTCAAAGAAGAACTTTTCATTTAAATGAAATATAATCTGCAGCACTTAGTTAAAAGTGCATCATAATTCATAGTCCCTGCTCCAATGCCTGTTGATTCCGACAGTAATGTCCCACTAATGCAGTGTTTCTTGTGTGTGGCAATGATGCTGTGCTGCTCCAAAATTCACAGCAGAGTTGACACTCTTATGTAGGCTCTGCCTGCTTGCAGTACAGTAAAAAAAAATACATTTTAGAATATGCATGCCTATCTGTATTATCACTGCTAATTCACAACACCTGGTAACATTTAGTCCTGCTCACTACATTTTAAATTGGCAGCATTGCCTTTGTTGCTAATCCCTCCCTCCGATTTCCCTCCTGTCTGGGACGGGAGCATGTCAGACACAAATCAAAGAAAATTTGGATCATTCAGGAAAGGCATAGGAACTTTCTTGGTCATTGTAGTATACATCACACAGTAAGCACATAAAATACTTTTAAAGTGTCACAAAGGTAGAATTTTGCTTTAGGGTCAGCACTATAAATTTTATTTAAACCTAAACTTTATTAAACTGAATAAAAAATGAACATTCTACAAATCAGGAGAATTAGTTTTACTGTGTCTTACATTTGTAATTTTATAATATTACCTGAATTTCAAAAAAGTAGGGTTAGTAACCAGCGTATGGTAAATCTAGCATGGGGGTGGGAGTACACATTATATCTCCGAGTTTCTCCTTACAGCAAATAAGGTATATACTTTTTCAAAGAAAAGGTTCCACCTATTTCTTCTGCTAGACAGAGAAGATTTTAGCCCTGCCTATATACTCTTCCTCTGTGTACCTAATAGGGGGCTCTCACTGGACAGAAATAGGGAGAGAGTGGGCCATTATTTAATATAGGTTAATCGAGTAGTTTTGTTTGAATCAGTGGATATTGATAAAGTTCTATTTAGTGGTCCAGAAACTTGGTGTGTGATTATAAATGGTTATTTATTCTTACTGATCAGTAAATTCTTAGTAGTACACACTCCCAGAAATGGTAAAAATGATGCTGATTGGAAATTTCCTATAACATTGCTAGGCAATGATAATTATTTCACATATTGTTGTGATTGGATAAATCCTACACATTCTTTTCCCCTAATTGTATATTTCTTTATTTTGATCAGCATGAAAACTTATTTGTTTACTGGTGGCAATAATAGCCAGACATAAACAACAAAACAAAGATGAAACAATCTACAGACTGTATTGACAAGTACTTTAGTCAACTTTCTGCTTGAAGTAACCCAATACCTTTAAAGATGGTCCTTATCTAAAGTGCCTTTTTTGCTTTTTTTGTTGTTCCTGTTTTTGTAAAGTATTTTGCATGTAATAATAATCATGAAAAACTGTTAAAATGTCTTTTATGCATTGGTTCTGATTAGTTAAGACTGGTATGCCCAGACAGACATATAAAGTAATCGTGTAACTTTACAGAGGTAATACTTCTATTCCACATATCTTCCATGAATAGAATATATTTTAAAAAAAGGCCATTTCATTTGAGGGCATTGATCAACAATCAGCCGGAATTCTGCTTTCCTAAAACAGACAATATTGTACACTAATATCTCTAATATTTCTTTCAAATATGTTGTATTACAGTTTTATATTGTTCAATGATTTTATATTGTACAATGCAACAATTAGATATTAAAAAGAAAGATACATTTAGGCACATTATTATTGTTCAATGCATTAAGATATTTACATGATCATATGTACTGCACAGACATTGTACATGCATTAAAATCCTGAGGTTTGTAGTTCCCCAGCAGTTTTAGAGTTACAGGCCCTCCAACACATACCTAAGCTATATTTACATTAGACAACACAATATGTCCACAAAATGCAAGTCCTAAATAAAATATACTCACTTCTGCTAACCCCGATCCAATGAACAAGCAAGTACACACTGCAGATACTACCAAAACATTTTAAATCCAAAACATCCAAAGTGATCTCTGGTGAACTTCCTTTTCTTAGCGAAGGAAAGGCAAATATGTGCCATGTGTTCATCCATGCAGAAAGATTTGTTTAAAAATATGAGCCCTTATTAGGTAATCTTTTTTGAAGATGAGTAAGTAGAATTGAACTGTGTCTGCGATCTATTAATGGCAGTGAATTTGTCAACCACACAGTAACTTGAAAGAGCAGCTGCTTACAATCACTCTTTAGTCTGGTACACAATGCACTTTAAGAGCTGCAAACCAGGACACAACAAACATCCTCATTGTTCTGCGGCAAGGGGACTTTACATACAAGTGAAATGCTTACAGACTAATATTTTATTAAGGTGTACAGTTCAATCTAAATGACGTACAGTACCGTGCAAACGTTTTAGGTGTTTGTAAAAAACACTGTAAATTCCAGCAGCTTAAACTTCCTAGTAGAGCATGACTTTTCCTCACCCAGGTTCTGTCCTGTTACACAGATGATTCTGTTCAATTTAATAATTGTTCTTTACCTACATGCTATCTTGTTCATCATTAACACCTTCTTGCTATAATTTTTTAATCACTAGGCCATATGCTTTTACAACCCTTAGGGCCATGCCACACAATTGATCTTGTTGTCAGCATCAGGATCACTAAGACAGCTCCTGCTAATCCCTAGGAAGTGAGTAATGCACACCATTTTGAATGGCACCTATATCCTTGAACCCAGGCTGAAGAACACTGCACACTGTCTTTTGTGGTGTTCTAGGGTAAAGAAAAGTTGCAGGTCTGGTATCTGTTCGCTTGGTATGTGTGGGATGACCTTGCTTTTATGCAATGCATGTTAGCTTTCATAATACTGAATGTCAATGGGAGTCAATGCACCACAACAGTCTGCCAAAATTTGAAGAGGCCCTAATGTCTTGGTTTACAATATTTTCCTATTAAAATGCAGTAATCTTCTGCTTTTATTGCACTATCCTTTGCTTACAATTGCCATGACTTTTTTTAAAAAAACATTAACTCAAGGGAAGTGGCTTAATATACCCAATAAAAACATATTGTGCCAGATTTATGAACCCCCCTAGCGTTCTAATTCTGTCCGTATTTCCATGCTAAAAGCGTTACATTTTTTTGCATGGAAATTTATTTTACATTGTAGGCCTATAATTCTTAGGCGTAACTCACCGAAAGATGTCCAGTATTTAATATACTAATAAAATAATATTTATTTAGTATTTAATAAACTTTAAATAAAAAACACAAAAATATATACAAAATTATGAAACGTATAACTGTACAGAAGCATGTATAATATATGTATAATTTATTATATACCCATCTGCTCCTGATAAATGAAAATTTTGTGTACATCTTCGAGAGGTGCTGACCTGTCATTGCTTTAGGTTCTGAAGTCTAAACAGCAGCCACAATGAACATCAACATGACAGGAAAAAAACTGTTTGCCTGTAGGGAATGTGTCTTGTTTTATGGTCTATTTGTTCAGCGCCCATCAGCATCAGTATAAACTTTATTTCCAAATCCTTCATTGCTGAACTTACAAGTGCTTCCCACACACATACATTTGGTGTAATATTAGGTTCATTTATCTTTCATTTACAGACTGCTCACAACACAAAAAAATCTTATTTAGTGGGTATATCTGAAGCAGAATTTTTTTTAATATATTTAATATTTACTACCATAGCCAAAATTTTTTGACATTCGGGGTGTTTTTAAAAGACAACTTGCCATAGACTTGAAAACATGAAATTACTAACTCACAAATGTTATTTTTATTTGCAGCATAGTTACTCAAAAACTGAGTTTGTGCAGCATTTTATTATGGCAATAAGCTCACTAGACGTTATTGCTCTGCATTCACCTCCATCATGTACTGTGTTCTACTGTATACCATATAATCAGCAGCCAAAATGTATTTTTCTTTTTTGCTCAGGCATCAAGGAAAAGCAAAAAAAAAAAAAAAATAATGTGCCTCAACAATTAAAAACATGCCAAAGAGGATAATAAAAAGGAGGTTTGCTAGATCACCCAGGTTCACCCATGATAGTATATCTTCTCCAATCTTGAAGAGCTTTAACAAATCAAGATTTCCATTGATACAATGGAAAAAATAACAATAATATTAATATGATAATAATTAATAATAAATGAGTCATGATATATAAACAGTTAGATAACAGGGTAGGTGTAGCTATGTACACTATATACAAAGAAACACATAACAGATATAGACACACCTTAAACAGATAATAGGATATCTTAAGTAAGTATATATTAAAAATACATTGTGTGAATATTTACTTTGATTATCCTATTGCATAAAAGTCAAATTACTCTTTGCTTGACCTGTTATAGTAAATATGTTTTATATAATGTAATCCTATTTCCAGCTTTTACCTTATCTCCACTGGATTATTTAACCATCCCATTGTATTCACACAATCGTGTGTCAGCTGTCAGTGACCTTAAGTCACTAGTTTTAAAAGGTTTGCAGGCACTGGTTTCCACCAAAGCATTCAGTGACCTCGAAGTTTTTAATTCCTTATTGCTGGCCAAGTAGTTTGTGCCAGTCTTCAGATGCCAAGGGAAAAAGGTGTACCTGACTGCGCCCCAAATTTCTTTGGTAGTTTATCACTTTTTTTAAAAGTTTTATAATTGTTCATATTCAGTAAAGCCTGTTGTAAAATAGGGGGAGGTTCAGACCTGTGACCACAGCAAGCAATCTCACATGGCTCCTGAAGGCTGATACCTTGTTTGCCGCTCAAACTGCAGCAAAGGATCTTAAAGAACCAGCTCTTGCAGATTTTACAGCAGGTGACAGTGAGTGGTACTGAACTGAATGTTTTCTATGCTAGATCCGTGTTTCTCAACCAGGGTTCCTCCAGAGGTTGCTAGGGTTCCTTGAGCAATGAGCAATTTGGGCCTCTCAGGACACCAATGGACTTTTTGGCTTTCTGTAAGGGTCACATTCTTTCCACTGACCACCACACTAATGTGAGCTATAGTAATTATAGCAAGGGTTCCACCATGTTAAAAATATTGAAAAACACTGATTCTTCAAAGTAGTCACCTTTTTGCTTTGATGACAGATTCATGTGGTAGCACCTGGAATTTTTGAAAGTTTTGTGTTACCAGGTGTGCTTTATCAAGAGTAAATTTCTGGAATTTCAGGTTGTTGTGCAGTGGTAAGGTTGGTAAAGTTTTTTAAATAAACAACCCTGTCCTATTTCATAACATGGCAAGAACCACTCAACTAAGTAAGGAGAAACTACTGGCCTTTGCAGCGCTAGGTCCCAGGTTCAATTCTCGGGCAAGACACTATCTGCATGGAGTTTGCAGGTTCCCTGTGTTTGTGTGGGTTTCTTCCGGGTACTTCGGTTTTCTCCCACATTCCAAAATGGTTCAGTTGGGTAGAAGCAAATCAGGTAAATTTAAAAGAAAACTTTGGGGTCACTGGCCTGGCTTTGTTATCTGGCAGGTATGCTTAGACTATAAAATGAGTGAATGCCTATCAGGTATGTTACATTATTATTAATAATCTTTATGTATAAAGCGCCAAAACACTATGCAGCTGTACATTAAACAGTTGTTGCAAGTGACAGACAGATTCAATGACAAAGGAAAATGAGGGGACCCTGCCCAAAAGAGCTTACAATCTAACTTCACATATTAATTTTATACCAGTATTTAAGCAGAGCTAATGTTCCTAAAAAATTATTGTACAGTAAGGGTCATTAGTTTTAGGTATAAGCTGATCATTTTGTTAGTATCACTGTAACAAAAAAATAACATATCCAGTACACTGGCTACCTCAAAAAGTATCTTGAAAGGTGCAGAGAGAGCACAGAGGGCTGCACAAAACGTGCACAGAGGCTGAGATGAATATTTTAAGCACTTTTCCCCAGTACATCTAGAACCACTAGAAATCACTAGAAACTCGCCAGGTTTGTCCTTCTGGGCCACAGCCAATGTTGGGTATGCAGCAATCTAGTCTTGAGGATTTGTGGTAGACATAAAACATCTTAACACTGCAATAATTACCTATAGAAAATACAGAATTTTTTTTGCAGCATTTTCTATTAAAAAAATTTTGTTTGAATGGGATTTGATGATGGTACTGTTGATTCCCACCATCGATTCTCCGTTTACAAACTCAGTTTTTTTCAGTGGTGACTGAAGCAGGTTCCTAAGCAGAAGCGGGTCATATTGGCATTTCTTCTAATCCCAGCTCTCTAAAAAGTATTACATTTACATTTTTGGGTTTGACATCCATGTCAGAGAATCTTTTTTTAAGTCCATTTGAAAATACCAGATTTTACTACAAGAAGAATATATATGTGAGTAGTACAAATGAGAGCTCTTCATTCAACTAAACCTTGGCATGCTTTAAATGTGTTTATGTATACATATTTCTGTAAAATGTATGTGGTATAAAATCCATCAACAGAAACATACATAGTACTCAAGGGAATGCATTTTGGCTTTATTTGTACAATTGTTTTCTAAATGACTATGTTGTATTTTGATTTTCAGGCAACTGATAGAGTGCTGGACCTTTTCATGTTTGCCTGAGTAGCTTTACCTATTTTGATGAAAAAAAAATGTTAGTTTAATAGCTGAATAACTCAAGTTTCCATTTAAATTACATGAAAAGGTAACTTTTAAATAAGGCAGACACACGTTTTATTACTGGGTGTGTTTCCCTCCTGTTTGGAGGACAGTGTTCTGGGATGAAAACTATGTTTACTTTGGAAACATTTTCTCCGTATTCCTGTTGTGTCTTTGGGACAGCAAGTAAAGTAAAATCTCCCTAATGGGGTGCAGATAGCAGACAAAATGACCTGAGATTTTTAAACCCTTTCCCTGTTCAATTTTTTCTTCTTTTAGCTAGACAGAATTTTAAGTACATATTTGTAATCAGCACAGTGATTCCCTTTATCTTTAAGGTGATTTATAAACACTTTTCACTAACAGGAGAAGGTTCATAGATGCTTAATTTATGTTGGCAAAAACTTTGGCATCTTTGATAAACTTGGCATTCTTTAAATTAGAGTACATTTTATTCATAAAAAAAAATAAAAATAAACGGAATTTCTTTTTGTCTTGCATGTATGTTTTCCTGTATGTATTCATTAAGGTCAGGACTAAAAATTCAACATACAAACATATATTTACTTTTTCAAGGAACAAAAAAAAAATGTGAATATTGTTTTTTTATTTTCATACAGCAGATACAGAGTGCCTGGCCAATTTTCACATTTGCCAAACTAGTCTTACCTGGTTTGGTGAAAAAAATACTTAAAAAGCTGTGCTTCCTCTTTAACAAGTGCAAAATGCTCTCTTATACTAGTGTCAAGGTGCACCCAGTATAAATGTTATGTTGTAAAACAAAGATGTGATATAAATACAAAAACAATTTAAATAAAAATGAACCACAAATACATATTCCCCTTTAAAAATTCACTTACACGTTTTAAATGTAGTATTCTGATAAATCCTGACTTTTCATTGCAAATTTGTTACCAGGCATACATTTGTTTGCTCTTGCAAGTAGCAGGAAAGCTGAAGTTTAATCTGCTAACATTTCCCCTACTCTGGTTTCCTTTCTTTTTTTTATCAACATGCTAATAATATTTACATTTTTTATTACATAACTTATTTTAGACCTAGTGACATCATCCTGGTCCTTTCTTGTACAATGCAAGAAGACCAGGATGGGTTAGCAGGCACTGTAGTTTTCATAAAATCTTGACAAAAATCTGCCTAATGTAGATTGTCCTAGGTAACATCCACATGTGATGTGAGCCTCTGTGAGTAAACGACCTGAATCCAATGAATTGTTTATTACAATAAACAACCTACAGAAGACACAATCACTATTTGTACAGATATAACCTTACAGGAGATCCAATAAGTACTCTTACATGATACACTCTTACAGGAGAAACCAGCACTACCCCTACTTGAACCATCCCTACAGTAAATTCACTCACAACTGCTATATGAAAACTATTTGAATACATGAGATGCAACAAAAAAAAAACATACAGGAAGGATCCCTACATGAGGTGAAACCATAACCAATACAGGAAGAGGAACCCTACAGGAAACTCCTCTACATGAACCCCTACATGAAACATTCCAAAAGGAAATCCAAAAAGTACTTCTACAGGAAAGATCCCTACAATTGAAATGATCAATTCCCTATAGGAAATGCCACCATAAAAGATTCAATCAGGACCATACAGGAGACACAATTAGTACTTGTACAGGAAATATTCCTACACAAGATGAAAATCAGATACAAGGGATAGCATGAATACCACTACATATATAAAAATATTACAACAGATTATTTGATAAATAAATACAACCAATACGCATATACAATATCACTACGGAATATAAGAGATACCCATCTACAAGGCCCCCTATATTTAATGCAGTATATACCACAGCAAGATATACTAGGAATGAAAGTCATTGATTGTACTATTTAAACATGGGATAAGAAAATTTCTACAGGAGATACACTGAATCCAAAAAACATCTTTACAAGACATACAAAACACATGCATTTCCAAAAACAATGAATACGCTTTAGGAGAAAAAAACCCTAAAGATGACAATTGAAAATCAATTTTTCAGTTAAGCCCAGGCCAAGACACAACTAGCCAAATTCAGATATAATAACCACACATCCTACTTTCTAAACATGTTTTAACTATATTAACTCTAAAAGTAAATTCATAAAGAATACCTAATGTTTTTGCTAAACAAATACCACTATGTTTAGGGTGTAAAGAAATGTAAATTAGCCCTCAAAGAGGCTAAAATTTCCTGAGTAACCAAAGGAAATCCTGGAAGTGGCAAATCTGCAATATAAGTGTATACTGAACACTTTAAAAGTATTATCATGCAATAATATACAATAATTCAGTTAAAGTAGCACATTGTTAAATTAACTAAACTAAACTGTCAAAAAGTTGTAGTTACATGCAAATTTCAACTTATCTCTTAAAAGTTCTCACCTAATTATGTATTCCTGGACTCCTTTGGTCGGGAATGTCACCTACCCGAATAAAGGACTGATAGAAAGGATCAGGAGAAGGAAAGGGTTGAAGATCAGTTTTACATGTCTATGTCTCTGTTGCTGGATCGTTGATCCAAAATGAAAAAATATTGGCATTTCAGTGGCATTGGAATAAAAAACAAAAAATTGGTGTGGCCTTGGTCAAAAATAGTTGCACAAACGTGGTCATAGTTGGTTGAGAAAATTTAAAAAAAATAGCAGAAACAATTAAAAAATGTAGTATAATATAGTATTAGTATAATATGAATTTAGTTCAAATTTCAGTCATTATTTGATGATTTTAAACAATGGTCGGTGAAATAGGAAAAAAGGACTGAACATAGAACGAAGAATAGATTTAATTGCATATGCATTGTTTATCAGTTAACAACTGTATTTACATTTTATTTTACTTTTTTCCTGCAGGAATAGATGCCATATACTATGGTAGATAATCTATAATTGTGTGTGTGTGTAAACATATGTATATCATATGTTTTATCATTAAAAAACGAACCCTAGTTAGGGGAAATTATATAACAATCAAATAATGCTACAAAAAACTAAACTGACAGAATTCATAAATAATTTCTGTAACTGGAGAGATCCAGCAAAAACCAGCAACACACAAGTTTGACCTATTACTGCTCCAGAAGCAAAGCTTTACAAAAAATTGCCTAACAATTGTTTATTGAGTCACGTATATCCAATAAGGAGCATTGTAACGCATTTTTTGACATTTGAGGTTTTATATAGTTTTAAGTGTACTTTCCAATTGCAAAATGACTTTGTAATCAGAATATACATATCATATCAACATGTAGCAATAATAATTAGATGTTTATATTAATGAGGTGATAAAAAGTTAACATTGTGACTTCCTCCACACTAAATAGTTGTGTAACAAGACACTGTACTAGCTTTTATGCAGAAGGACAACTAGCAGTGTTTCCTAAACTTCACTATCTTAAATACATTTCATGCAAACCAAAGGTGCATTGAAAGGAATAGTTGTGCTTTATTCTTAAGTAATATACTGTTTTAAACAAATTCTAATGATTAGCATAAAAGAAACTACATTTATGGAAAATATCCAGTACCACTGATTAAAATGCTTGTTGTGGCAATTCTTATAAAAATGTATGATTAAACATAGGCAGACAGAGATAAATATAAACAGGAATGTTTTCTTACCTTTTCCTTATCTCTCTAGCTGAGACTAGCATTCTGCTGTTTTGCCAACTATCACAGAGTTTTAAAGCAGATTAAAAGGAGGCCACTTAGAGGTTGTCCTCATCCTCAGCTTCATTCTACTTCAATTTGCTTTGGGCAATGAAAGACCAAGCTTTTAAGATGTTTGAATTGAAACTTATATAATCGTAAGTAAGTTGAAACTCACTGACCTAATTTTGATAACAGTCTTCAGAAAATATATTTGCTTTTCATCTAGATGTGATTAAAATGTCTCCTGAGAATATATTAGTAAAGAACTTTATTTTCTAATTCTATCTGCATTTTTCAAGAATATGAATAATAAATACATTAATACATATAAGCAAAATAGTCCATAACATTTACAAGTAATAAATGAGTCTTAACGTCAAATAAGTAAGATGTAAAAGGTTAAAATAAAACCTATACCAGATCTCCATCATAGAGCTGTACCTATTCAGGTATGTAACATGTAATCAAGCACGAGTTAGAATTGCAACTGCAACATTTTGCAAACTGTAATTGCAAAATGTAATAATTAACTAGTGTTGATTTCAAAGAACCCATTAAGCTTATCATATTTTTAATGTATTTCTTGCTGATATACATAAATGAGTGAGATATCACTGTACGGTTATACAATTTCTGCTGTTTACTGTTACAAAATTCTGTAATGTGCTATAAACCTGTTATGCACACACACACACACACACAATTACTGGTATTACTGATTGTCACCTCTATGGTTAAAGTGGAACTAAAGTCCCACATTGAACAAACATTGATTATAATTTATGGCAGAAAGGGACAGGCGGCGTTCCTTGCAATACCTGTTCTTACATGCCTGAACACTGGCCGGCTGTCAACTTTCACGGAGCTGCTCAGTTGCCAGGGATAGCCAGAGGGCATAACTCTACATAACGGCACATACACATCCCCTGAAGAAGCCAGACGGCTAAACACGTCGGGCTGGGCCGAGCTCTGTCTAAATTGTTTTAGGAAAAGCTGTGTCTAGCATAAGGGTCAAAATACCCCATGACTTTAATGGGGCAGACCCAAAGCGTGGAAGTCTATGACTGCATTTTTTTATGTTGATTGTATCACCCTATTATAAAAATATATGTTCTTGATGTAATATAAAAGAAAAAATACACATGTAATTGCCACAAAAAACCCTGCTTTTCTTCTTTATTCCTTATCATGTCCATACAATTTTAAGGGGGGTGGCACTAATTGACAAGAAAACAAGAGGGAAGGAATGCACCACTCTCTAAGACTTAAAAATATTCGGCTGTTAGGAAAGTTCAACAGACAAATACTGACACAACAAAACTTCAAACGTTTATTTTAAAATGTATGTTTCTGTTATGGTGAAAGGTATTTTTTTTACAGTATTCGAATACCTGTAAATGAAGGCGAAATCATGAAAGCAGAAGGATCTGAACATTCAATTACTATTTTGTAGTGCACTACAAAAACATTTTGAGGCTGTTGCATAGGGGCAGGGGGTAGTTCCATATTAATGTGTTTTTTTTTTTAATTGGCCTGTCCAACAAATTCAAATGGTGTGAAAGTCCTTAAAGAAACATTGAGCTCAATTGACAGCAACTGCATGACAGCATAAACAAGTACCTATAGCAAGTTACATATGAGCCTTGTTTAATAAAAATAATAAAATGCACTACATTTGATCACATACAAGCCGATGTACATACATAATGCATACAAGCCGAAGTCATGTATGCATTATGTATGTACACCTTAACATACAATAAATAGTGTATATTCATAAGCACTTTCCTAAAACGAGTGAAGATTTAAATATTTTTTTGCCATATAGCAACATTCCACCAATAATTGCTGTTCAAGATGAGCCAAACTTTTGAATTATTTGTCTGTAGAACTTTCTTTTCTACTAAGTTCCTCTCTTGCTGCTAGGGAAATAGAGTCATTGTGCCAGATTTATTAAAGCTCTTCAAGTTTGGAGAGGATACACTTTCATCCATGAAGCCGGGTGATACGGCAAACCTGCAATGCACCTAGTCCAGAATTAAAAACATTTGCTTGCCCAGCTTCACTGATGAAAGTGTATCTTCTCCAGCCTTGGAGAGTTTTAATAAATCAGGCCCAATGTCAGATGCCTCTGACTGGCTGAATACTCCACCTTGAGGTTATTTTGTCACATTCATTTTCCTAACTTTTTTCACCTACTACTGTGCTGCCTAATGCTCCTGGCTTTCTGCTATCTTCATCATGTGACCTAGTGACCTCCTGCTAAATAGCAGCATAGTTTCTGATTTTACGACTGTGAGAATCTGTTAAGCTTTATCCTTTCAACCACCTGGGATGGTTATGAATAACAATTTGCAAAAAAAGCTGCTGGATATGTCTTTCAGCTTTCTTGCTTACTGAAGGGACTGGTGGGAATTTTGGCTGCTTCAATATGAGCGTATTCTTAAACACTGATATTTTGTATTTGTTTTCGGAGGAAAAAAGATTATTTAGCCTAGGGACTTAGCTTTTTTATTTTCATCCCCATCTGATTAAAGTGGCAAGAATGTTTTGTTTTCTGGTATTACTGTTGACTATGGAAATGCTGTACTTAGATCAGCTCCTTGGTCCTTGGATGCATGGAGTTCTCCATTTTTTCTCTCTTCCCCCCCCTTTGCCTGGTTATTTTAGAATGCCATGATTAATAAGTTTACCTTCATTTTAAATGTTCGGGGGCTGAATTAAAAATGTAAACAGTCTCTAGCATTTCAGTATCTTCAAAAGCAACACCTGTTTATGATATTTCTGCAAACTCATTTGATGGGCCACAGAGTGCTCGCCTCATCATGAAGTGCTTATTATTCTTCTGGGGTCTCTGATTGTGTACATAAAAAAACGACCATGCAAAGTTCAATTTTTTACATATTTTAAATAAAATGATCATGGGGTGGACATTTCATGGTCATTCCTATTCTAGGTCCATTTGGCTCTAGTGAATATTTGTTTTTCTCTATATTAGGACCTTTCTCCTGTATACATGATTTAAAAAAATTAAATGTTGCTACCAATTATTCTGCTAGGTGACTTTAAAGGCATTTTAGACCAGGTCTTGGATACCTTTAATTCATGGAGAGCCTATAATCCTGATTTTCAGCACAGGGTAGATGCTAAGGAGTTGATATAGTTCTAGGTAGAAACAGCCTTATTCTAGACAACAATTTAACTCTCTTCAATGTTTGGCTCTTTCTCATGTATTGACCTGGCTTTTGGAATTTGATATCTTTTGTGCCACCAATAATGAATAATGTCTCTTGCTATATACTTTAACTTTTTTCAACTTTTTGGCTCCTCCTCATGTATTAATATAGCTTTTGGAATTAGATATCTTTTGTGTGACCATTTGTGAATAAAATCTCTTAATATATATCCAATTACATCATGCAGATAAAGTCTGGTTTACTAAAGTTCTCCAAGGCTGGAGAAGATAGGCTATCCTGGGTGATCATGCAACCTGAAATGGAGATGCTCCAGGACTGAAAATAATAGCCAACTAATAGAAAATAATTTTGCTGCATCACCCAGGTACTCCCAGAATAGTCTATCATATCCAGTCTTGAAGAGCATAGTGTTCAGTTTGGTGTTGAAAGTGTGTCTCTCCAAGTCTCCAAACTTGTCATACATAAACTCTTTTGTTCTCAAGCTTTCCTAAATCAATGTTCTTAAATCCACACAGATGTGCCTGGGCCAGTGATTTCCTTGAAATGGATGGAGAGAATTGAGAGGATTAAGGTGACATCTGCAATTTTCATTTCCCTGTTTTTTTCTAAAATAGGCTCATCAAATATAGGTTCATATATAGGATTTATTTAACAATGGCTAAACTTGCTAGAATTTTTACATATAGCTTATACTCATGTTGAAGCTGTTCCCAGTCTCATGATGTTTTTCTCTATATGTTTTGGTCTTGCCCTGTGATTCAGTCGTTTTGGTAGAAAGTGGATGATATCATCTCCCAGGCTCACCTTAATTCATTTTCTCCCTACAATTTCGGTTTGTTTGTTGGGTTTAGTGGAAACACTGCCAGCAACTGTATCAACTAGGACAGCTTAACTACGCAAGAAAATAAGTATTTTGAAAGGGAAGAAAGCTTCCATGCACACCCTGATGGCCTGGTAGGGATCAGTTTGCCAAATTTGACAGAATGTGTGTGGGGGGGCAGTGGACACCGTTTATGAATACTATGTCTCTCTGAGTTTCTCTGGCTTAGTAACTAGACCTAACACATACTGAAACTCTTTGCTTTGGTATCCCTCCTTTAGAATAAAATAATAATAAAGATCAGTCGTGCTTCCTTCTCCTGATCTGCTGTCCGCTTCTGTCCTGAAGTTTCTTAAAGTGTTTGGAAAGTGGAGAGGCCTATTGTCATTAGTTACTTTGGTACTTCTTTTGGCCATGTTTTGTTTTGTTATGTTATTTACAGATTTGTTTCAGGCCTGTCTGTAAGACAGACTGTTGTTTAAAAACTGCATGACTTTTATCTGCTGCAGTTGTTGTTTAGGTGCATGTTTATGCATATTAGCTTATTTTAAAAACCATGCAAAATGAAAAAAAACCCCAAACCAAAAATATACAAAAGTGCATAAAAATATATTACAATGCATGAAAAAGCTAAAATGCATACAAGGTAATAATGCATAAATTTTTAAACACGTGAAAGCAGCCTAAAAAAATACTTAGCAAAAAAAAACTGTTTTGTCTATATCAGTATGCTGTGCAGATACTTAATGTAATTTTTTAATTACTAATAAAGGTAAGTCTGAGAAGCAACCTTTTATACCCAATCTTCAATCCTTTCGGTTTCAAAAATGGAAAAAAATGTGTATAGCTAAAACTCAAACAACAGCTATGTAATTACAGTAAGGACTGATAAATCAGATACAATACCACTCACCTGTTTGGCTAAGCTGCGATGTGCTTCTACTTCTTCTTGATACTATTGCAACTACTTTGGCACTCAAACTTGGTCTTCGTTTCTTCCCACATATCCCAACTGTTCCCACCGCTGTATCTGACTGGCTTCCATCATTGTGCTCTAACTTGTAGATTTCTCCACTTACACTTGTGCTCTTAGTTATGGTTCTCCCTGAAGATCCCATCCGTCTGCCTTGCATCCTAGGTAGAAATGGATTACACGTTAAGAAAAAATGCACTGCTATTAATATTTCAAGCAGGTCAGATTGCCTCACAATCTCAATAAACAGACTCAGCCAGAAGCTCTGCGCTCATTGTCTTTATGGCCGCAACAATAAAAACAGAGGAGGAGGCGCTTCACCCTCTTTATTTAACCTCCCTAGTGTGATTCGGGGTAGAAAAAAGTTGCTGAAAGCAGTAACCCCGAGTCACACGCAGGGTATGTAATCCTATGGGAGGTAATAGTAAATAGAGCCTTACCTGATCCGCCGGCGTCCCGCGTCCTCCAACGTCGCAATCTCCGTTTTCTTCTTCTTTCTTTCTCTCTTCTTCTGGTGGACTTCAGCATTCGATGAGTCATTGGGGATTTCCCGGTGACCTCGTGTGCGTGTGTACGTTGCCGGCGGGGCGGGAAATTCAAAATCCATTTGTATTGCATCCAATACAAAATAACTGTACTGAATGCAATACATTGGATTTATATGTGTAAAATCAATACATTGTTTTCAAGAAGCTATTTTACAGTATATATATTAGTATGAGTATAATATGAATTTTTAAAAACAAAATTAAAAAAAACTTTTTTTTTTTTAAGTATATAGATTTTTTAATTCATTCAATTTATTATTTTTACATGATTTTGTGTTTCAAACTTTATTATACTCATACTATTAGTTATTACTATTAGTCATACTATATATACTATATAGTCATACTATTATAATATACTGTAAAATAAATTTTCACGAAAAACAATGTACCACTTTTAGACATATAAAACCGGAAAGAAATGAACCGCTAGGGAGGTTAAAATAAAAAAGGGTTTAACCCCCCCCCTTAAAAAAAGAAGGAATTGTTTACTTTACATAAAAGGGTTGTCCCCCCCCCCTTAAAAAAAGAAGGAATTGTTTACTTTACATAAAAGGGTTGTCTAACCTTTTATGTAAAGTAAAAATTTTAGTTTAACTCTTGGATTCTCTAGACAAGTTGGACTGAAATTGGATCCCATGGTTGAAATATTGTGAAACCTATTTCTAGGTCCATGCCTAGTTTTCCCTCATAAGCATGCTTCATCTCCACTTTGGAAGGCTCCTTCTCTACCCTCCTTCCGGGCCTCTCCTCCTGCTCCTTCTTCCACCACTTTACAGGATGAGGTTTTAACAAGGCTTGTTCAATCATATGGGATGGCTCAAAAGGTCTACAGACTAAACAACTGATTACATGCCCCCTAAGGGTCAGTTAGTCACAGGTCCTCTACAGCAGGGGTCCCCAACCCCCGGCCCACCAGTGGGCCACGGCCGTCTGACAGCTGGACCACCAGAGCAAGGAGACCAGCGGTGGTCCTTGTCTACCATACGGATCACAGGCTCAGTGTGGTGGGCAGGTTCTGGCATCATGATGTCACTCTGAGGGAAGTTTCTTTCTCTTTGAGTGACACACCGCTCCCAGGCATTTGTGCGGTCCAGAGTCCATAGATTTAGTGGTCTGCAAGGTCTAAAATGTTGGGGACCACTACAGCATGAGGACCTGCAGGAAAGTTTTCATTGGGATAAGGAAAGGGAGGACGCAATGTGTCTGTGTGTTGCATATCGTATACCTATTGTTGTTGTATTGTTATTTTTGTACTTTTTAAACATAACTACTTATGTTTATTTTCAATAAAATAAATATTGAAATACAAGTTGTCCCGGGGTTACATACGAGATAGAGACTGTTGGTTTGTTCTTAAGTTGAATTTGTATGTAAGCGGGAACAGGTACATTATTTTAATAAATGCAATTAGGACAGATGTTTGTATCAACATATTGGTGTGGTGTCAGTTACAGTAAAAAATCCTCGCTGTGAGTTAATCACAACCAAAGCAAAAAAAAAAAAATTTTTAGAGTTTTTAAACTACTTCTGGAGCAAGCGGTTCTTTGATATGCAAAAAAGAAACAATTGCAGAGTTTTTCTTGGTCATTAAAGAGTTACAAGAGGTTGCTGAACAACTCAGCTCTTACGATCACCCACATTTCAAGTCCAGCTATTTCCTTGCAGCCGCTGGGTGCTGATTGCACTACCATGTCATACAAAAAAATGCTGACATCACTGGAAGCCTTCTCAGATTCTTTTTCATAAAATCAGGTACTTAATACTCATGCAAGAGCAAACTTGTTTCTGGGTTAACCAAAGCATAAAAACAAAATACTTTATGGAGCTGAGACATTCATCAACTTCTGGAGCAAGCTGTGCTTTGATATGCAAAAAGAAACAACTGCAGAGTTTGTCTTGGTCATTAAAGGGCTACAACCAAAAGACTTCTTCTGCAAGTCATGCGAACTGCCACCCTCCCCCCAATCAAGCAGGGAAGCCTCTTTTGTATCTAGGAGTCGTCTGTATGTCGGATGTCCTTAACTCAGGAACTACCTGTACAAAGAATTAAATAATTACTTCTCCCACAATTAATTCCCACAAAAAAGTCAAGCAACATATTGTTTTATTTTTGCCTCAATTTACTGAGCTGGCTAACCCTTTTATATAATATATAATATAATAATAAAAATTTGTTTTTTTTTAATTTGTCAATTTTTGTGGGGAAGAACTATTCTCTTCTGTCTTTTTTACCACTGAAAACATTTTTTTTTATTCACTAAAAGATGTCTTGCATGCATCAGCTGAACTGAATAAAAGCATGTTGTTTACAATTATTTGGTTATTATTTGATTATTTTTCAGGTCATAGAAATAAATACATTACATTACATACATTTTTTTATCATTCCAGGAAAGCCGGGAATAATCCGGGCCTTTCCAGTAGAAGATGAACTTGAATGATTGATGATACTATACTTTTGAGAATGTCTAAAGTTCAGCTAATTTGAAGCAGGGAGTTTATTTTGGCTGAGTATTTTTATGCTTACTAAATACATTGATATATATATAAATGACTTACCTTCACCATATACTCCTGATGAAGCTGTCTTATCCGTGAAACGCATTGACAAACTACTGTGAAGGTAATGTGGAATAGTGACTGGTAGTCATATGTGTATAGAATAAGTAGCTGTACGCAAATAACCTTACATGGTGGAGACATTATTTTTGCTTTTATTGTGTTATATATATATATATATATATATATATATATAGTAGGTACAATCCCTATATCAGTCACCGCAGGCCTTTGACAGGGAGACTATGGACCAGTTCCTCTCCACATTGTCCTTGCGGCAAATACCAGCCTCCCTGAAAGAATGTCAAGAAGCGCCCATCAAAACTCAGGAGGTATTGCAAGCCATAAAAAACTTAAAACCTAATAAAAGGCCTGGGCTGGATGGGTTTACAGCAAACTAATATAAAAAATTTGCGGAGGAACTAGTTCCCTATCTCACACTAGTTTTTATTAGGGTGCTTAAGGGTCAGCGATTAGACCCTACCATGTTGGAAGCAACGGTTTGCATGTTACCAAAGCCTGACATCGACACTACAGCCTGGTCCAACTACAGGCCTATTTCCTTACTCAACCTTGATGCTAAGCTACTGGCAACTGTCCTGGTATCACTACTAAATCAGGGAATAGAACTTCTTTTTTCACCGGATCAAGCAGGGTTCATTCCAAGAAGACAGGCAGATAATATTCGAGACAATATTCGAAGGATGATTCACTTAACTCACTTTACTTGTATACTAAGGACACCGGCTATGTTTCTGAGTCTAGACATAAAGAAAGCCTTCAACTCCTTACTTTGGCCATATTTAATTCGCCTATTGGAACGTTGGGGATTTGGCCCACATTTTTGTGCATGGGTCTCTTGCACAAAAAAAGACGTTTGTGTTATCTAGGGGTTCACATATCACCTTCATACAAGTCTTTATACTCTGCCAACATACCAGAATTACAGAGGCACTTAGTGATGTTGCTCATCTTAAAAAGATATCAAATTTCGTGGCTGCCTACATTTCTACCTCACAGTAAAGATCCCTTGTAATGTATTACTTACCCTGCAACAGAAAATGCTTTCATTTATCTAGTGTTCCAAAAGGCCAAGAATTTCTAAACAAGTTCTTTTTGGCAAGAAATCTAGGGGAGGCCTAGCGGTTCCGCATCTGCAATCTTACTATGTAGTAGCTCAGATTGCCCCGTGAACAGTGTACCATGTAGGCTAGACCACCACAATGGGTTCATATGGAGAAGCAAGCAATCACACAGTTCTCAATTGAAAATGTGTTGTCGATTCCATCCTCTAGGCGGGGTCATCCTTCTAACCCTATATTAGCCCACTCCTTACAGGTTTAGGAACGTGTCAGAAAGTGCTGCCAGATGATGTCACCTCACACACCCGTTGTGTCAATACTTGATAACCTCTTGTTTCCGCCTGGACTTGAGACCCCCAATAGATTTCAATTATGGAGAGATAAAGGTCTTTGCAGAATTCATCATTTTTGAGTGCTTCAAATATAATTTCCGTGAATTGTTTAGGCATTTACAGATCAAGCATTTTGAACAAAGTCTATTAAAGCAACACAAGCATGAGGTCCCTTAAGTGTTTTTGAACAAATTTGTGAATGTAGCCCACAAATCAAGGGGGTGATCTCTGCCCTATATGATGCTCTGGTCACCGCACATATGATAGGCAAGCCACTTTATGCGATACATTGGGAGGAAGACTTGGGACGCAGTATGGGACAAGGTAGCGCACTGTAGTATAAATGCCTCAGCAGTGGAAGTTAATTACAAGCTCATGATGCGCTGGTATATGGTGCCAGCACATTTAACTAAGTTTTTACCTACGCATGAAAGCACTTTATATTATGTGTGGTGGGATTGTCCCAAAATTAAAAGGTGTTGGATACGTATATATCAGATGGCATACACTTTTTGTGGACAAATCATTTCCAAAATGCCCAGAAGAAGTCTTGCTAAATTTGCAGCCAACTTGTTGCACCAAAAAGCAGATTAAACTACTGACTTACCTATTCACATGGGCAAAAATGGTATTAGCAAAAGCCTGTTGGTCTGCCACCCCAAATGTAGAGCATGTTAAACAAAAAATGGCATGGTTTCTGACCAAGGAAAAAATGAGGGAAATCCCTAGTGATACTGTATCCAAATTTCAGAAGGTCTGGGGACCTTGGATCGACTCTTACCTGCCCATGGGATGGGACTACACTTTCCTGACAGTTTGAAGTTCAGTCAATGCCCTTAGTTGAAACAACCTTGGCCTTTCAGACAGGCTCGGGACCTGACCTTTGTGTCCCTTTACCCTTCCCCCTCCTTGCTCTTTTGCTTTTTCTTTCTCGTTTCCCCTTCGTTCTCTGTTTTACACTCTGTTGGTATTTTTTTTTATATTTTTGCAAAAGCGGGTTCTGCTTTAGCGATACCTTTCAATCACAGGCAGTATGGGATTGAGTGTACCTAATGTTGTCAATTACATCAGCTCACAACTGAGGATTACTATTCTGGATTTTGTTTCGGTTAGTTTTGGATGACCGCGAAGCACAAATTCATCCTATGGACACTTTGATACAGGACTGTAAATGTACAGGTTGCATCGACGCCAGGCCCAATTGTTAAAATGTGAGCTTTACAATGGCCGTTTTATTTGGATTTTTGTATTTCTGCAACCCGCATCTGTTATGCGGTTTTAATGTCCAAATGTTTGTTCTTAGTATCTTATGTTTGAATATTGTATGACCTGTTGTTTTTCTGTTAAAGGCCTGGGTCTACATGGAAGATTTTAAAAACGCATATAAATGTTCCTACCACGTTTATATGCATTTTATGCACTTGCAACTAATGTTTTAAAGCTTGACCTTTTTTTTTTTTATTTATCCCACAATGACAGGATGATTCCCACGGCTGCAATCATGACATGAGCACAGCCCTGGGACACCTCCTGACTGTGAGGGATCCCAGGGCACTGGGGTTTAAATGAGGACAAGGCTCTCCATTCACCTCTAGTGATTTGTGATTGGCTGTGGTTTTCCGTTTCTCAACCATTCAGCACTAGACTTGAATGGGGATACTTGTCCTCATTTATCTCTAGTGCTCTGTGATTTGCTAAGAAATAGGAAACCCTGATAACAGCTCAAGCATCATCAGGATTTCCCTTTCCTCAGCCAATCAGGGAGCAGAGAAATCAGCTGAGCTCTGCTATGCTGACAGCTCCACTCCCCTGATTGCTTTTGTAGCCCTGGAGGAGCTGTGACATGTGTTCTGTATCTGTAACACATACTACACAAACACACACATTAGTTACACAAACACACACACAGTTAATAAAAATATTTTAACATTAAAGCCTCTTCCAATTTTTTACACATTTTAACCCTTTCAGGGAATGAGTAAGGGGTTTTATGTGCCCCTGTACTCATTCCCCAGGGTGGGGTGGTGGAGATCTGGGAGTCTCCTTTTAAAGGAGGCTTCCAGATTCCAAAGTGCTGCTAAAAACGTTTAAAAAAGCCCCCATTGTTTTCAGTGGAAGCTTTCATAAAAAGCTTAAAAATGCTTGTAAAAGCCTCTATTGAGTTAAATGGGAGCGTTTTCAAGCGTTTTCTTGCATTTGTCCTGCGTTTTAATTTTTTAAACGTTGCAAGCAACGTTTAGGATAAGCCTCATAAACGTACCTGAAGGAAATGTGCTGGTGTAGATTAGCCCATTGGAATGCATGGGGATTTGAAACATGGGCTTTAATAGCCTCAAGTTAAATGCTGGGGAAACAGTCCGTGTAGACTAAGCCAAAAAATCAAAAATCATTAAAAATATTAAAACTAAAAAGTGATTTCGTTGTAACTGCTTTTAAAACAAACGTGTTTGTGCCATTATTTAAAAAAAAATTAGTGTCTATTTAAAAAACAGAGAATCTGACATTCCTTGGTGTGAATCAATTACTGCCATTAAAGCACATGGACCAGGAATATTACCACGAGGGAATGTATGAGGGAATGTCTGATTCCTTGTTTTTAAATAGAGCCCTTAAAATTGAATTGTGAAAACAAATGTGACACTTTTTGCATTTCACTTTCGCATTCATTTTGATAGAATCAGATACCGCTCCAAACGTATGCTGATTAAGCAGTATAAAACATGTATATATTTTTTACATATTTTTTAAGAGCAAAATCAGCAAACATTTTATTTTATAAAAATTGTATTTACATTTTTAGGGCCTTAGCATACGTGGAAAGGCTCATTGTATAAACACTATAAAATGTTTAAAGGCTTCGACACACACCAAGTTTTTATTGTGGCCTGTATTCCCACTAGGGAAATCCACCATGCCACCACCAGGGTACAACAAGTACTTCTGTTTTGGGTCTGGATCTAAACAGCAATGAATGGGGACCAGACAGGGTTCTCAATGGGAAGGCCCTAGTGGTCTTTGATTTGCTACATTTGCTGTCAATCCTATTGAGCTACTAATCAGATAAGCTGCTAGCTCAGTCTCTTCTCCTGCAGTCTCCTCCTCCAGAACACAGGACCAGAACAGGGAAGCTGACAGTGGCAGAGAGCAGCCAAAGTAGGAGGAAATTGGGGAGAAAGGTAATTAAGCCAGCTGTTTAGGCACAGACAGACTTGACAGCTCTTTGTAAAGTCTGTTTTTATTTACTGATAAAAGCATCCTCACCAGAGCTGTGGAGTCGAACGTCAGGGCAATTTTGGGGTATCTGGAATTAGATCTGCAAAAATCTACCGACTCCAACTCCGACTCCTAATAAATGTACATTGTTCTAAAAACATACAGTATGTATAAAAATGTCCTATTTCACAGATTCAAATTAGTACTGTAGCAGATAGCCAAAAAGGACAACTAGGCAAACTGCTTACTACAGAACTTATACATAACCCAGACTCTGAATTCTGCTGTTAATGGGATGCAAAGGGTCCTAAATTCTGGAGGTATTAGAAAACAAGAGGCCACAATTCTGTAGATCAGATAACAAGGTTCCTAACAAGGTTCCAAAATGGAGGTACCCAAATAAGAAACAACCTACTGTTGCACCTGTACATGATAATATAACTACACTGTCCAGCCCTTGTTATCTGAGTGAACCAGAATGTGTGTGTGGGAGGGGGGTCCTTTATCTGTGTACTCCCAAACTGTGGTGTTTTGTTGTTATCAGAATACCTCCAGAATGTGGAGTACCTTGTTATTCTTTTACGGAATGCAGCAATGCTTTGAAATGCTTCAACGCACCCGAAGCTCCTTTAACCATTCTTTGGTAGAACAACTTGTGTGTTTAGGATTGTTTCATAGGTGGAATGGTGTGTTTTTCTTTCTCCAAATGTAACACACTTCATTTAAGCTAAAAAGTTCTCTTTTGGCTTCATCCATCCACAAAACATTCTTCCGTTATCCTTCTGGTTAGTCCACATGATCTTTAGCAAAGTATCGACTGTCATCATTATTTTTGGGGAGAGCAGTGACTTTCTCCTTGCCACCCTATCAAACACGAATGTGTTGTATGTGCGATTGGGCTTTGTCGTTCTTTAAATAAAACAGGGGTCTCACACTCAAACCAGATTGTCATTCCATTGATTGAAAACACCACCCTCTGATGTCACCATCAAATTATATGGTATTGGATCTTTGTTTCAATAAATACATGACATAATATAAAAAATTCTTGTTTCATTTGTTTAACTGGGTTTTCTTCATCTACATTTAGGACTCTTATGGTCCTCGTCTACATTTAGGCTAGCAGTCTGACCAGCAGCGCTAGGTCCCAGGTTCAAATCTTTGTATGTTCTCCCAACTGTATGGGTTTCCTCCCACATCCCAAAAACATGCAGTTACATTAAATGATTTCTTTCAGAAATTGACCTTAGACTCTAGAAGGGACATTTGAGCCTCTCTGAAGGACAGTTAGTGGCATGACTATGGATTTGACATAAATGTATGATGCTCTAAAGTACCATTTTTCCTTCAATTTTCCATGTACATAAACCCTTGACTTTTGCAATGTATTTGGGAGGGGGGGGGGGGGGTGCAGGAAGTTTACTTAGTATTATAGGGTCCAGGTTTTTCTGATGGCAGCACTGTGGGGGCTACTGTTATATACTGTTTATCACAAACGTAAAAGCACTGCTTGTTAAATAACTTGTCCGGAAGAAAGAATAAAAAGCACTGTATGAAGCTTTTGTTGGATGTATTAATAGTAAAAAAAAACATTTTCCACTCACCAGATCCTTCTGCTTGGACGCTCAGATTGCTCAGACATAAAGCTTGTGCTGCTGAGGCGTGAGGCACTACTGGTACGGGAAATGGCTGACACGTCACTGACATCACTATCTGATGATTTGGCTGAGACGTTGTCACAACTTCTGTATTGATCTTTATGCATGTTATACTAGTGGTGGAGAAAAAGAGCTTTAACATATATTTCAAGACATAATGCATTTGATGAAATGTAGAGAAACAATCTAGGATGACAACACATATTAAGCTTTGATAAGGTAATACACACAGCAATGATTATGTGCAATGCTGATGCCTGCACTATTTGGCCTCTACCAGATACAATACTACAATTTCCACTTTTCAAGATATCACTGGATATGTTTGCTACGAGTCACTGTACTTTTGTACAATGCACTCTTTGCCAAACTAAATATAACAGAGTATCCTGATAAAGATATTAGTTTAGGAATAGCATTGTTTTATCATACAATTAAACACTTAATTTAGAGTGTACACCTTGCAATAACATCAGATCCCTAAACCCCAATATTCACCTATTCCCATTTCATGGCAGACCGTCGCCATCTTCTTTTCCTCTTGGACACGATCTTTGACCATTTTGATTGGCTGTGCAAAGGTCACATAACTCACAGCAGGAGTTCAATCCTGGCACAGGCAAAAGATACCACGATTGTCAGGATTTCTTGGCAACCAATGCTGAACTGTGCATGCGCAGCTCAGCAAAGTTTGACAATTGAGTTGTAATCAGGAAGGTATGAACAGTTACCGCAGAAGGCACACCACCTTCCTTTTTCTGCATTAACCATCTGCCTAATCGAGGATTTTTCAAAGTGGGACTAGTTCCACTTTAACTGCAAAGTCTGATTTTCTTAAAATATTTTCAACTAGCAACTAACAATATACAGTAATGTCCACAAGAAAAAACGTCATATGGAAACATTAAAGGATTTATTGTCTGCAGACTTTGCATTTGTATTGACATCAGGTTGCTGTTACTCTAGGATGACTCATGAAATCATGAGGAATTTATTTACAGGTGCATTGAACCAGCAACTGACCTCCTTCTGCCCTGCACTGCACCCACTTTTGCATTCTCACAGACTTGTTTGATATCAACACAGGTCCTAAGAAAGTCATCATATCAAACCAACTATAAGACTTGTTCTTTCCAATATTATTTATTGTTAAAGAAATATGAACCCTAGGTCAACCCTTCTTGTAAATTCAAGTTTACAAATTTGGACAAAAAAGAAAAAAAAACAGAGGGTAGTTAAAAGAAAAAATATAAATAGAAGTCAAAATGTCCACTACGCTTCATTAATTTGCACTATTGAAATAATGAAATCCATGTTACAAATAAGTACCTAAAATGGTATACTGACTTAGTTACACCCCCCATCCCCCTAGTTTGCACTGACTAAAGGTGTGATTCTTTGATGTGTCACAGTTAGGGCAGAACATAAGTCTGTAATTGCTACGTAAACAAACCAGGACCATTGCCAGACAGATGAAGTGACAGTAACAAAAGGATTTTTTTCCTCACATGTAAAGTTCTCCCTCTGGACAGAATATGATCTAATCATTCATAATGGTTGTTACTAGTAGCGATATACTGTTAAAAAGGGGAACTTACTTAAAAAAAATGTCATTACAAAGGGAAGCAGAATAGCTACAGTTGTGTTCAGAATAATAGCATCACTAATAACATCACTAACCTGATCAATCACTGTTTTGGGTGGAAATTATAGTTCTACATGGCAAATCATTTACTAGTAGATGTAGTACAATATTAAAAAAACAAGAGGCCGAACAGTCATAACATGCATACTGCTTATTCTGCGTAAAGGAATCGTTTAATTGAAAATTCAAAATAATAGTATGGACATTAATGAGTGAGGTATTTCATTCTGTGAAAGAAACAGGTGTCAGGGGCCTTATTTAAGGAAGGAAGGCAGCAAATGTTGTAAACACTTATTATAGTCCTTTTCTCTCTGAAAATTTGAGTAAATGGGTTGTTCCAGACATTGTTATAAAGAACAGTGTACGCTGATTGGAAAGGGGAAAACATACAACACAAGATATGCATAAATGAAAGGCTGCTAAGCTAAAATGATATCAAATGAAGAAAAAAGAAAACTACCATTTGAATTAATAGAAAAATAGCCAAAATGGTAAAGACTCCAGGAAGATAAAAGAATATCTGAAGTTACCTGTGAGTACTGTTACAATTAGAAGACGCCTATTTAAAGCCAAGCTATCGGTTTCTTTCCCAACAATGTCCCGATGTTGAAAAAAGATATGTTGAAGAGGTTATGGTTTGCCAACCAACACACTAAATGGTCCAAAGATATGGCACAACATTTTGTGGACTGATTAAAGCAAGACTGTTCTTTTTGGGTGTTGG
The DNA here is from genome assembly GCF_032062135.1 of Pyxicephalus adspersus. Taxonomy (NCBI): domain Eukaryota; kingdom Metazoa; phylum Chordata; class Amphibia; order Anura; family Pyxicephalidae; genus Pyxicephalus; species Pyxicephalus adspersus. Next base: position 67,760,115 of record NC_092861.1, on the reverse strand, counting down.
GGCCACAGACAGTTAATCAGACAACCCCAAACAATGAATTCAAACCACAGTGCACTGTAAAGAAAGTAAAGCATGGTGGCAGAAGCATCATGGGGATGTTTCTCATACTATGATATTAGGCCTAATAATCACATACAAGGGATCATGGATCAGTTTGAATACATCAAAATACTAAAACAACCCCAAACAAACCAACAACAAGATTGATGTTATGTAGTGGCCAGCCAATCTCAGACCTTAATCTAATAGAAAACTTCTGGGGTCACCAGCCACTTACAAGCAAATTTTCCATATTGGTGGAAAATGGATAGTATTAAATACTTGGGTATCTATTTCACCCCACAGTTTCAAGCCCTGTATAAATGTAACTACCCCCAGATGTTTTGGGAGATCAGACACCTATTATATAAATGGAAATCATTACATGTCTCTCTCTTTGGGCGTATATTAAGATATCAATACTCCCCAAACTACTTTATCTATTTAAAACCTTACCTGTCCCTATCCCTCTTTCTGCACTCCAAGCTCTTTTCTATCCCCAAGCTGATGTTTTAAAATTCATCTGGTTTACAAGAGACATAGAGTTTTCAAAAAGGTCCTCTGCTTCTGTGGTGTCAAGAAGGGTGGTGTCCCAGACTTTCTATAATACTACTGTGCAGCTCATTTGGCATCATGGGCTACTTTAACTCCATGCAATAGGTGGAAAGAGTTGGAACAATTATGGGTATCTCCAATACACCTACACTACAAAATTCACTAAACTGATTTGGCATAAATGTAAAAAAAAAATTCCAGTTGGCAACAGAGCGTTCACCCTTGACCTTTTTTTTATACACGCCCCTACTACCAGATAGTTTGGCACTTAAGATGGCTAGGCAGTGGCACTCAAGGGGAGCTTTTTGCTTAAAAAATATTCCCCTTTGATGAACAATGAGATAACTGCCTGCCAACTTATACTATAGCTTTTTACAAATATGACACTTTGCTCATGTGCTCACTGGTGGACTGGGATTCAGTGCTCCCACTCCTTTTGAGGGTGCCTGACTAGGCGGACTGGGCAGACAAGGGCTGATCTCCAACATATATCAAATTCTAGCAGGGTCTGATATGGGGGATCAGGTTTCTTACCCATAAACACACATATGGGAGGAAATATTGGGCAGACCAATTCCACCGGCAAATTTGGTAAATAATATGGAATACCTGGTGTACCATACATCGAGAAAACATATAACATCGAGAAAACATATAAAATAATGATGCATTGGTACTTTACATCAGAACGATTACATGGTGTATACCCAACAGTTTCTAAGCTTTGTTGGAGATGGTAGGAATGCTGATCCACATATTGTGCGAATGCCTGAACATTGTTGCTTACTAGGTGATGGTGGATGGGCACCTCTCCAGATTGTTCTCGGTACATATATACAGGGATCTGCTAACACATCTTCTAGGTCTCCCAGTTTTGATTTGGAATAGAATGTGCAGTTTTCCCTATGCATTTATGTGTATGAAAATAAAAGCCATTATAAGGACCTTAAACTGTATTCACTTTTTTCACATTTTTTTTAAACACACTGCTATTATTCTAAACACAACTGTATATGGACAAAAAGTAGTTGAGAGACAGGTTTTTATTTCATGTAATGCCAAACTGTAGTTCCACTTTACAAGAAACTGGTATAGTTTGGCATCCTCTGCCTTATAAGCTGACATCAAACTCACAGTGGTAATCAAAGCAGTGACACAACATCCACAATATTTAATGTTATTAAAACATTTTTGACTGTTTAAGGCTACTTGATAGAGACATTGCCCAGCATTAGACTATACCTTTCACGTGGAAACTTATCATCAGTTCCTTTGTGTAAAGGAAAATTTGCTAAAGTAGCTATAAGCCATTATTCCTGTGTTAAAAAAAGAACTTAAATCTGTTAACAAGCATGTTAAGCACAGGAACGTGTTGCCTTCACAAAAGCTTTCCAATATGCCAAACAAATTGCATCAAATGCAAACTGTTATATCTGCTAAGGCAGACGCCTGTGTATTCAGGCTAGATTCTACAGAGTATGCTAAATAAGGGCACCAACACACTTCATAAAGCAAATCTTAATACAAACTCATTTCTCCTGTTAAGACAAAAAAGAAGGGGCCTCTTTATAGGAACACAGAAGGAGCCAACTGAAGTCATGGCTAGTAATCACTGATGTTTTCTCTTTTATTTTCTTGGAAGATGAAAGAAGAAATTGAATTACTGTTAGTCACTTTGTGTAACACCTTTATTTTAACAGCCTGATTGGCCCTTACACAATCCTTTATTTATTAGATTTTAGTTCTTTCAATTGTGGAGGCTTACATCACACTGCATGCAAATTCAGTCAACCTAGTATGAGGGATTAGCAGCAAATGCACTCCTTGCATTAAGGTATTCCAGACTCCATAGACTCCATAGTAAGTGCTCCATATTAGTACTCTAGCTAAAGAATCAACCACATCCCTATAATTTATACCAGACTTTTTGGGCAGCTTCAAATCAAATGGTTTCACTCCACCTGCCAGAATACCTGGCTTTTTATAAATAGCTGGGAAAAGCTCACAGGAAGAGGCTGTGCTGGTAGTTTTGGGAGTCCTGCATGTATATTATCATTCTGCTGTTGCTCCCTGCGACAAGCACTACAAGGGCTCATGCAATCCTGGGCTTTATAAGGTTGAGCCAAGGCTTACAATGTGGATTTCATAATAAAGCAGCAGTAAGCTGGACTTTGTTTTGGGTTGTACCTCACTTACAGACATTTCTGTTTGCAGTTTGTTTAAAATGAATGTAGGACCATAAAACAGACTAGGTTGTCTGGTGCCTTCCTGCCAAAATTTCCCTTCCAAGCTATTCCGTGTCACAATTGCTATTAGTTTACAGCTGGTTCTGTGTCTACTGGCCTACATTGAACAGTCTTCTTTTACAATATTCTGTTTAGTACAGAATGGTGGTTGCCAAGAGGCTTATTCACAGGCAGGTGCTGAACAAGAGAAATTCTGGTCCCAGCAGTCCAGTGAGAAAGGTGGCCGGTAAGAGTATATGTGGATTGCTGAAGAGGGGCTGCTAGTGAAATTGAAGACATGGCTAGAAAGAATGCTTTGTACTGGTCAAAAATCTTGCCTCATCATATCTCTGCAAATAGAAACACATTCCGCCATTGAGCATAAGCAAGAATTTGAAAATTAAAAGTGAGCCATATCCCTCCTACTGACTTGAACTAGGTGAATATGATTTTTTCCTGAACTTTTGAATTTATTCTTCCTGTCCCACCCATCTTTTACTGCCTTATCCTTTCCCAGTGGACAGTCCACATTTTGTGCAAGGTTCACAATAAAACTATCAACACCTAAAGCAGGAGACTTATGTGCCTAGGTTTGCAGTTCATGAGAAGCCTTTTTCATCATTAAGTGCTGTGAAACAAAGAATCAAATATTATCTCTAAACGTGTATAATTCTTATAAGTACAAATGTGTAATTATAAAAACCTAACAATAATAATACTCAAAAACATAATGTATTAACAGAACCCAAAGCAAATAATGCTACCAAATTATGCTCATCCTCAATGCACTAATCTTAGCATGACTGATAAAGGTTTACTGTTAGTTGCCCACATCATCCAATCAGAAAGCAGCTGTAGTTTTCTTTTTGTATTCTAAACTCTGCATCAGACAGTAAATGTTCTGCTCTAGTTTGTATATAGCAGCTACTATATCTACTAAAACTCAGAAATTGATCACATCTTCTAGGTTATTCAGTTTCTCTTTCACTCTATAAAATATTATAAAGGGCTGTAAACACAAAATAAACATTTTACCTACCTTAGAATATTGCTCTCGCTCTAATTCTTGACTGGAACTGGACCCAGCTGTTTGCTTATACCGCTGAACCTTTAATTTGATTTGTCTTGCTCGTTCTTCCACTAATAAATTTGCTGCAAAATATAGGTAAAACTTATTTATAAACAATTACTAACATTTTATACCTATAAATACGTGTTTATATTTAGTGTTTCCATTTATGGGCTGTTTTGGCACCATCAGGCTTGGTCTACATGGACTGCTTCCCGAGCGTTTAACCCAAGACTTTATAAAGCCCTTGTCTGAAATCCCCATGCATTACAATAGGTTAATCTACACCAGGACGTTTCCTTGAGGCACGTTTATGACATTTATCTTAAACGTTGCTTGCAACGTTTAAAAAATTAAAACGTTGGGTTAACGCTGGTAAACGCCCAAAAATGCAGGAAAATGTGGGTAAACACTTCCATTGATTTCAATGGGACGGATTCCCTCATTTTTGAGCACTTAATATGCAAATTAGTTATAAAGGTGGCGTCATAGGCATTTCCAGCATTTTAAAGGCAAGCTTTAAAACGCTAATAAAAGTGCATAAAAACACATATAAAAGCAATAGGAACATTTGCATGTGTTTTTAAAAAAATGTCCATGTAGACCCAGCCTAAATGTGTATATAATAATAATGTAATGTAATAATATAGGATAAAAGAAACTATTCTTGGAGTTTGTTACTAACAGAGCATTCGTACACAGCTGCATTTCCTAATTACCAATACAAATACCAATACCTTGGTTATTTTTATTATGTTTTTTATTTAAAAACAGGCAATGCATTTTTATACAAAGGATGCCTACATATTTACAAATATTTTTTTTACCATATTATAGTGTTCATCAACCAATTGTGTTGTTTTCCAAGCTATACTACTTAATAAGGTATTATACCACAACTGGCTTTGATTTGATGTCTACATTTGGATTGATAATGTAGCACATAAAAAAGGAAATGATAATCAGTGTAGAGCCACTAAACATATCACAAGTAATGGACAAATGTTAAATTGAATCTATTACTTGAAAATTTATATTAATAGTTCTTTACAGGATTACAATTTATACTTAATTCAAGCAGTACTTCCCTGGAAATTATTGCATCAAACGTTTCCAAAAGTAGAAATGATGATTAGGTAAATGCTATTTAAATAACAGATCTGTAGCAAAGGCCTTACCAGATAAGTTTACTAAGTGCTGTACTGAAATACATACTACATAATGAGCTGTGTTGCTGTGGTCTTCATCAGAAAAGGGATGTTATTGCATTTAGCAGTCACACAAGTTCTTGGGTACAAACTGTAATGACCATTTACAACAAAATATATAATGACCCATTCGCACCAATGCATTTTGAAAATAACTTTACCATCCAGAAAATAACATGAAAACTGTCACTCAAATTCAAAAATTAGGCAGTTTGCACCTCAAAGTAGAACTAAACCCCTCTATACTCACCTGCCCCTATTCCGTCGCAGGGGAACCGCCATCTTTCTTTTTTTTCTTGATGTGATCTTTGGTCAAGCAGTGATCAGGCAGGCAAGAATGCTTATTGCAAAATGGACATCGCCTGTCTCTTTCTGCAATAATGCCCTGTCAGAACCCAAAATTTTTAAAAGTGGAACTTTAGTTTCCCTTTAATACACCATTTTTCTGTATTGGTTCATGTTGCATTACTGCATCATAGTTACTTTGAATGGGTAAGTTAGGAGCCTCAATACAGAAAAGTAAATGCAATATGTTGTATTTTTGGTATGTGGTATACATACATGTCTGATACATGCCTTCCATTCATGCAATGGCACTTTACACAGTAGATTTTTTTTTTTTAATTTTTGTGGGGTGGTTGGGGGAAAGGAAAGCTAGGCATGGAGGGAACTTATCCACAATGTTGGTATTATAGTAACACCCCTGAGAAACACACATATTTATGTATTAAAGTCAACACAAATGAGCGCAGTATAAATAGGTCTATATACAGTATGTACATAAAGCTGACTGTCCACGAAAACGGAAAGTCTGCACAGATGACATCCCTGCACCACATGAGTTACTAGTATAAAGTGGATAAGTGCTAGCAAACGTTACGGGGGTGGTACTGCTGTCAGATAACTGTTTGGCAGATGTAGTTTCACCCCATTTGTGGATATAACATCACAAAGTCAAATGTATCTTTTTTGAGCAAAACAATCAAATAGGAATTCTGCATATTGCTGTTGGTTTCTCTAAAATACAAACTTTAAAGATGTTTACGGAAAAGTGTTGAGCATATACTGAACTCATTTTTGCTGTAACGGGAAAAAAATGTTAAAAAATAGTACCTTTTAAGTAAAAAAATTCTGCCAGCCTAATTGATAAACAATATTATTGTAGTTCAGTTGGGTCTCTTGCATACAGATCCGGATAATTCATGTGGATCTTGTTTTTCATAGAGATTGTACCTATAATTTTATGGTGCCCAGTTCCGACAACATTGGCTACAGAGGTCTATAAAAAGTTGCAATTTAAACTTTTAATGCTAAATAAAGTAGATTTTAAAATATCCTATATGAAAACAACCAAATACAAAATGTCTGCAAACTGACACTTTTATGAAAAAAAGCACCAAAAAAGAGGACCTGAAAAGAAGACTCACAGCACTGGACATGACTGCCACTAGAACACTGTTCAATTCAGTAAAAAGATCTTGTCTGTTAAAAAACAAACAGTATTTCTGCAAGTGTCAATTTCCTGCATCCCATCAACATTTACTGGTTACTCTTTACCTAAATGCATTACAATATACAGTAGTAGGGGTAAGCAAAAGTAACCTGTGAGAGCTGTGGGGTGCCCAAGAGATTGTCAATCCCAGAAGTATCAGTTTATCTGCAGACTTCATCAGTTTGCTAATATGAAATGGAGCAGCATCTTCATGGCAGGGAAAAAGGACAGGTAGATACTAAGACCCTTCATTTACTGGTACATTCCTATGAACTTTTTTTTATCACAGATAAACTATGGTCAAAAAAATCACATATCAGCCTGAATAAATAGATATAATGTACTTAGCCCACAACAGTAACACTTTGTAAAAATACACTGATCCAGCCTGTAGAATAATTAGATTAGATAAATTAGAACTTTTAGCAATACAATCTTTGCAGTACAAAAATACAGCAAAGTACAAAAGAATAAATCACACAACCCTTTTCATAATTGACTGTTTTCTTGAAAGAGACACTGTTACCTGGTTCTTGCAGATTATTTCTCCCCCACCCCTCATGTAGATGTCCCTCTCTGCCATTTTTTCCACCATCTCACAATAACTGAGAAAATGTAGTTCAGACTAGTAGTTTACTACTTCCACTGCTCCAACTTTGTCACTTTACCTAATGTTTTCACCTCTTACTTGTAGGGGCCTTCCCAAATTGTTTTTTCCTTTGATGTAATGGTTTTTCAGTATGTAACCGCATTGTTGGGTATTTTTATACTCTACATGATTTATTTTTGTAATTAATTTTCTGTACTGCTTGAAAAATTCTGTTGTATATGAACTGAAATTTTTTGTTATCCACTTTGTCTCAACATATTGATAAGCATCATGGTGTCAGTTACTGTACTCAATCATCAATATGAGTTAATCACAAAGCAAAAAAAAAATCTTTATGGAGCCCAGGCATTTATTCACTTCTGGAGCAAGCTGTGCTGTGACATGCAAAAAGAAACAGCTGCAGAGTTTGTCTTGGCCAATAAAAAGTTACAAGAGGCTGCAGAAAGAGCTCATTCCCCTAAGATCACCCACAACCTCAGCGGTTTAGCAAATGATTTGTTCTACAAATCAAAAGTGAGTGGAAATGTATATAAAGTGGGAGAAAATACCCTTCTTGGGCCATTGTAACAGCACAGATGTCCTTATTAGAAGATTTTCCTTCACCTCTTGTTCTAGATATACCTAATATTTGGGATTTTGCATCAGTTTCTGTCCCAACGACAACAGTCACATGAACACAGTTTAAATATATAATAAGTAGGATCACAGAAAGCAAGAGAACTATGACAGAGCTCCCAATTAGTTTATGATTAACACCAATAAAAATCACTCACTAAATACTTTATTGTAGAATGTTTATATGCATTCAGGTGATCATAAGGACTCAGACTATGTCCCTCTTTGTAGTTGGGAAATAATCTTCTGAGTGGCTCAAATTAAGGAAGGGACATGCAGCTAGTTCAGGCTACTGGTACTTAGTTAGAAACTGTCAGAGATACTGTGCATTTGTGGTGGAAGAAGCCTCTTATATGCAAAAGTCCTAATACCTGAATAATATAGTAGAAAAGCTACCAAGTCCTTAGAAAGATTCTCTATTCTTTGCCAAATACATGGTATTGTTGGTCCAGAACTAGAATTATACCAACAGGTAACCTGCTGGCTAACAAATCACCTGAAATATGGGCATAGAACGAATTACTCTTAGCCAACATACATAACACTATAGTGTATGTTTCACAAAGTGTATTTTAAATTACAATGTACACATATGCTGTAAAAGGTAAAACGTTTAACAGTCCTGAGGTGTTGGATGCACTATTTTTCTTTAGTTCTGATTATTTTTGCTTTGTTTTTACATAATTATGTCAGTAATAAAAATCCTGTCCTAAAGTGGCAATGTTTACTCACCACTCTGTATGTATAAACTGAAAGCAAGCAGCCTGCTGCTCTCCTGCTAGTAAGGCTAAACACGTCAGATGAGTATCACCCGAGATGAATGGTCGTGCTCATGCCAGGGCGAGAATCTGAAGTGTGTACAGCAGCCCCCTGATGTCATTCATGGATCTGTCAGGATGAATCCATGAATGACAGATTGTGAATGACCGCTTTACAAGTAAAGGGAGGATAGCAGAGTTAGGTGCCGCTTGCTTGTCCTTCCCCCTTTCTTTAGACCAGAACAGGCACTGTGTGTACAGCTCTCGTTCATTCATCTGAAACTATCATATATTTATTCAGAATTTATTTATGATGCAGCCTAGGTTACCTGCATTTAAGGCATGTTTAACGGATCCTTCTTCTACTTGCAGAAATGTAACTTTAAAAAAAAAAAACAGAAAAAAAACAATGCAACCGCCATATCTAAGAACTGATAAGCGCCAATATATTATAGCATTGTTATTTGGGTTGGGTATACTTTAATTTTCTGTTACTGGTCCACACAGTGCTAGAAATAGAGCTGTTTCCAATACATCCAAATATTTAAATCTAGTTATGTTGATAAAAAATAACTCTTCTAGCAAACATTTTTTACAAATCCAAAGCTTTCTCTGTTCTAAAAAATGTTTCTCTTTATTAAAGCTCTCCCAGGCTGGAGAAGATACACTTTCATCAGTGAAGCTGGGTGATCAAACCAACCTGGAATGGGTTTCGTAAAAGGCATTAGCAATTATTTAGAAAATGTTTTCAATTCTGGACCATACCCATTCCAGGGTAGCTGGATCTTAGTTACTGCAGAAACTGATATGAAGATGTTATATTTAATGTAAAATAATGAATACTACACTTGAATCTGCAAATTTTGTTTGTCTTTTGTTGTCTGGAATCTAAATTATGATTCACATAGGTTTTATGTGTGTATGTAGTATAGTATTTATTTGGAGGTTAGGCTCTGTGTATTGCTCTGTTGTGTGTATTGTGGAGATGTCAAATTTGTAGTAGTGGTTGTGTCTTGCACAGGTATAATTGTCAGGTATAATCCATGTGTAGTTGAACTTCATACGACAAACAGGTATTGTCTTAGTAATAGGACGATAATGACCAACCAACAGAGTACACAGCCTAATAATAAATTAAGGAAATAAACAAAGTTATATCTGTTGTTCAGTTTCAACAACATAGCTAAAGAAAAGGGGGAAGCAATTGAAAATGCAGATATGAGGCAGCCTAAAGAGTAGTGTTAAAAATTAGAATTGATAAATGCTGAATATTTCTCAGTGGTCAGGAATGAAAGTATCAGTCAACTAATATCTGTATTTGCAATAAGCTGTATTGTAAATGTATGAGTAGCTCTAACAAGATAGGGCCAGCTCATGCACCCAGAGTTTCCAGTAAAAGCACTTTCATGGCTGTTTAACATCTGGTCTGGTAAAGGTCAAACTTTATACTTTTTAAGTTTACAAAAAAAGTTTTCATAACTGAATTCTTTTAGGAGAGTTGAACAGTTTTTAAATGTGATTACTTCTGCCTGTCTGCCTTGAAGATAGAGGAGATTTGTTTACAGGTGGGAAAACATACCAGAGCCCGAAATAGTAGTAAAAAAGACCAAGAGACTTTATTAAAAAATTACTTTTAGCAACCAAATAAATACCTTGACACATTTCATGCTACAGAGCTTAGTCATTGCAACTGTGCAATCTTTCTGCCAAAATGATGTTAAATATGATTTAAACTTGTACGATTTTATTAACTTTAGGATTAAGCACTGTATTACAAAATGCACCAAAATATTTGACGATGCAAGCATGCAAGGACGTCCAGTGATGCCACAACACATTCCAATAGCTCTCAATGTACATGAAGATCATTTAAACAGATGTCTCCTTTACTTAGGTTTGGTGCTTAGGTGCACCCCTTCCTGTGCCCCTCCATTGGTCCACATGACTCCCCATTACATTATTGGATTAATAAAGCAGTGCTGACAGTGAGGGGCATAGGAACTGATTTCAGACCTGAAGCTGGTATTTGCAATGATAAATCAACCTATGTGCTGTCACCTCCCACTAAGAGATTAAAGGGTAAAGGGATGTTCATGTAATTAAGTCATTTGGGGATGCTGCAGTTGTCGCACAGCGCCACAATTTTGAGAGATGGAACAGTGATCAGCCATTTAAGAATTCTTATTACAGAAGGGACCTCGCTCATCTATTTCTGCAAAAAAAGCACAGCCTGATCTCTAAAAAAAATTAAAAGTGGAACTTGAGTTCCACTTTAACCTTTCACTGTCCAGTCACAGGTTGAGAGGGAAAAGGCCTATTAGTGGATATACAGAAGTGCAAATCCTCCAGCAGGACAAATGGCTCACAGAGACGTATGTCACCTGTAAATTGGGCAATTTACTTTGGGTTTAACTTAAACAGAGTACAATCCATTTAATGTAATAATTCATGTTTTTTCTTGAATGTTTGTGTTGCTTTTTATGCATTAGTACAGTATGACAAACAATTATTAGGATGTTTTTTTTTTTTTTGGAGAACACTATACTTGGAGGTATTCAATAATGGTTCATATTTACCTGTTGACGATGAACTATAACGATCTGGTTCTTCAATGATATAATGCATAGGATGATGAGAAATAAAAAGAAAGAAATCAGCAGAGAATACATTAGACAATACATGCTATAAAAAGACAAATGAGAAACACAATATAATATATTAAACTCTAACAAAACACAAAATAATATGGCACATTTATACTAAAATTAGAAAATGTAAAGGAAAACTACAATTAATGAAACAAATGATAAATTTTGCTAAATGAACCAGTTGAAATGCTGGTCCAAGTATAACAATTTGAAAAATAATAATGTTTTAGACATCACATGCAAATAGTCATGCTGTTATACACGTTTTATTTGCAGTTTTCCTTTAACAAATATTAGGGAAAAAAAGTGTAATAAAACAAAGCTTTGTCTCAATAATGCTCCTAAACATTGCAATAACTGGTGCCAAATTCTGGAATATTTTATTTTATATTAGAACAATGTTTTGTTTTTTAAAACAGAAGACAAAAGATAACTGCAATGGACTTCAAACTAGCTAGACTACATGAAATGGCATACTTTAAGCATGGGTGTTAAAAGACAACAACAGCAACATGAAAACTAAGATCATGCCAAATAAATAGAACAAGACATGCACGTACATAAAATGGAATTATCAACCATTATTTTAGTGTGTGTTATCATTTCATTAAAGAACACTGCTAACTGAAATACTCAAGCATTAAAGTGAACCTGTCAAATGTAAAATACCAGGATGTTGTGCTGTTGCTACAAATAATTAGGAATTACAAATCTGGAGTTTGAGAATTTCATTTAGATCTCCCACTATTTACAGACTGCTTAGTAGTCACAAGCTGTGTGCAATGCTCATTGTCTAGCATGACAAATGGACAAACTATTATTTTAGGTATTTAAAACAAGACCAAATCTAATAAAATATAATAGGAATATTAATCTAGAACATGACATCTTTGATAAGAATATATTTCAAAGTTGTGAAAACAAGGATGTTGGAAAGTTCTTTTCTTGCTGACAGGTACCCCTTTAGGACATCATAATAATTATTTTACTAAACGTCGGTGAGCAAATTACATTCACACTGGTGTTGGTAACTTGAAAATGTATGTATGTCCCTATAAAAAAAATTTCAGTTGTCACGATATACAAAACTTACAGGTTTAAAAAAAAAGATTTAGTAAGGCAAACTGTTTTTTTTTTTGTTTTTTTTTTTTACATTTTTTTGTTTTGTGATTTGATGATGATCTTTTGCTTTACATTATAAATAAAACACAAGCATTGTATTAATAAAGTCAAAAACAAAGAAAGTATACTATGTTAATGAAAGAAAATCATTATTTGGTTGTAAGGAACAAAATGTAGATGTTGAAAGATGACATTCTATTGTTTACTTTTTTATGACATACATATGTGCTAGGGACATGGCTGGGACATGAAGTATCCTCTATGAAGTAAATAAATCTAAATGAACCTGTAGTAAAGAGGATTTGGTTCACCTCATCAATATACATACTTGTGTATAAAAACAATATGATGTGCTAAAACAATAAAAAATTTTTAGGACATATATTCCTAAACATGTCTTGATGTCCTACGTCCTATGTGCTTGATTTTTGTTTGTCACAACACTAAATAACAGCCACTGACTTATACACCACTTGTCTGTAACATCCTTTGTTCATCCATCATACACTGTCATTATTCTAAAACTACAAACCATTTTACTGTGAGAGGATTATCACACAAGGATATGACCAAAAAGATCACATGCCATAAAAAACAATAATACCTATCAACATCATGTTTATAAATGTATGCCAATTGAAAAAAAACCCTTTATTTAATTTCTAAAGTTCAAATATTCATAGATATATATATTGAAAGGTACAAAAATAAAAACAAAATTTAGACTATTTGTAGGTCAACTGACATTGAATTGTAAATGGGTTTTTATACTTTAGGCTATGACTAAAAAACAGAACCAATTTGTTTTAGAACCAATTGTTTATTAGCATTTATAAGAACCATTATCAGACAAAATTGGTACTTAAAGTAAAAATGTATGACTGTCAAATTTTTTAATTGCTAGGTCAAACAAAATAATGCGCAGATCTTTCGGATTCTTCATGCCATCTTTATGAAAACGTCCTTTACAAAATATGGCAATTCCAATTTCCGGTAAAAGGTATACCAGCCCTTAAAAAATACACAGCGCCTACCATATAAATACCAATAAAAATAATATTACCAAATTTTATTTAAGCCCAAATAAAAACGTGTAAAGTTCTGGTTTCCTAGCTTGATCAGTGTGATATAAGAATAGAGGAGCTTCGATATGTAGGACACAGAGCACTGCTAGAGATACCATTGGGTCAGTATGAGATTAAAATGAAACAGAGGCAGATCTTTCCCTTTAGGTGCATAAGCTTTGCTCTAGTAGCTTTTATGAAGATTTTCTCTTTGTGATCCTCAGCCCTAAGCAATCATCAAATTAGCTGAAAGCTGCATAAGGAAAGTAACAGCCCTGGGATTAAAGATTCTTTTCAATGCAGAATAATGAGAATGAATCGGTACTGAATTGCTGAAAGCAACAAGATTCGTGTGACTCTGATCTATATATATATATATCAGTGTATATATATATATATATATATATATCAGTATATATAGGTTTGTTTTTTTATTCTTTCCTTTTTTCCTTTAGGCATTTCTAAATTGGCAATTATATTGTGCCAAAAGCTTTCCCATTTGTAATTCATCTTTTAAATAATCTGGACTAAAACTTCAGTAACCTTTAGTCTCTTTGGAAGCATTTAGTCCTTGCCCCTCAAATGTAGTCATTGCATTTTTTTTAATGCTTTACTTTTTATAAAATATGTAGAAACTATGGACATCACATCACATTTCAAAGCTTTAGTTTCACTGTAATCCTTCTAGTTGTGTTTCATTTCACAGATGGCTGGTTACCTGAACATTTTCAGGTGAATACAGAGTGAAAAGGTACAATTATCAAAATGACAACCATATACATTGCTTGGTAACACAACTAAATACTTCAATGTCATTTTAAAAGTAGTATACTGAACAAACTGCATGACTTTAACTGAAGTAAAAACTATGAATCAATTATCAATTAACATGTAAATTCCTTACTATCACAAGATTTACTTGACTGTTAATGAAATAAACATTCCCCTGAAAATATTTAAAAAATAAAAGACTGGATCAACTCTTATAGTGGGTAGTACTTGTCACTGCCAGTGATGGTAAAGATTTCTGCATTGCATTTTACAGGTAAACAATCAACTGCAGGCCAAGAGTAAAACACAGTGGGGTCAATGAACTATAGGAATGTAGGGTATTCACTTAGAAAAGTGATGATTCACTTTGCAAAGTAAATCGTCGAAACTTGTTTACTGAATCAACCCCAATGTTTTCAAATACAATATCCCAAGAATGGGCATTTATAAGTTAAATGTTTCCAACATTAAGGCCTTTGATTTTAGGAAAAGCAAAAAGGAAAACTATATTGTGAAATAGAAGAAGCCAAACTACTGCATTAATATCAAAGTATCTGCAATAACAATTACACTACATCCAGAGAACATTGACAGCGTTTATTTGATTGCATTTGTATGCATGTATTGGTATTTTTTACAACATATTACTATGCAGTATATTATAATATTAAGAATATGATACCGATGTGTAATGTGAAAGTTATTGTATTGCAAATGACATACCTAATCATACATTAAACAGTACAGCAATTAAATCTAATGTAAAACAGGCAGCCATGTGATACACGATCTAAATTTATTTTTCTAGTAATATGACAGCTATACAAGGGCAGAAGACGTCAGAAATATTTTCAGCCGTTTAAAGAATTTTAAGCAGACGCAATCCTGTTAGATATGTATACATTCTTACTTCCTTTTTACTAGGATTTTAGGTGCTCTAAGAGTCTATTAAATACCTTTTTATGCTGTATATCATGGCCTACTTTTAAGAGAAAACAGTGGTTTGCTTATTTCAATCAGCTTGCTCAAAATGATGGAACCTATCAAGTATCATATAAAAACACTTTATTTTCTTATAGTCAAATGAAAGGTTAATAATCACAATAGAATCACAAGAAGAGTTGGAAAGAGAACTCATCTATGCTTTTATAAACAGATTCTGTACTATAAAATGTTGTACTGTACAAATGGCTTCATTTTAAAATATAAAATCTAAGTACAAAGCTATAAAACTGTCATTTCAAAATATACTCAAAATAACTTCCTGTGTTTCCTATGTCATCACAGAAAGTATGTTGTTACAGATGGCTAGAAAAAACAGTATGACAAGCCTATTGGGTCACACAGTTTAGTTATAGGATTTTCCAAATATATTACCATATAATGACTTTGCGACAATGATATAACGAAGTTTTGCTTCTGTATTAATTTCATGGTTTTTAACTGGTGTAAATCTCGCAAGCAAGACAATGCTGAACAAAAGAGAGCACAATTCTGTTTCTGCACAAATATTTGGATAAGCATATTCAAGCATGACTAGACACAAAACCTTGCACAAAGATTTACACTTAAAAAGATAATCACTTAACAAATATAACACAGCAAGACCATTATTAATCCACCAATCCACACCAAAACTCATGAAACAAATAAAAGCACACAACACTGCTCTTAAGTGTGGTTGGCCACTTGAGCTACCTTGTTCTACACTGTTGCTTCTTACAGGGACCTGTGGAAGCTGCCTTCCTCTTCGATTGAATGAAGAATCCCCCGTGGATGATTGGCTTCCTAGTTGATGGTTTCTGTAAGGTCACAAGCACAAGTTATTTCAGAAATCTACACGCATAAACAGTTTTGAATTTGGAATTACAAAATGTGATTGGAAAGTTTAAAATAAATCAAATTTTTCATGGTTCAAATAACTCAGAGAATATAACCAGAGATTAGCAAATGTGGTCTTTGTGAAACTGAAACACTTCCAATTACCACATAATTTTGGTCAAATTTGTAAGGTTTTGCTCATCTGTACCAGTTCACTTAATACACATAACATTTTTTTTTAATCTTTGCTTATCTCTGCTTCTGAAATAATCCAACACACAACACCGAACATTTAGGTTTAAATAACATTCATATTATTGCCTTGTTTTACTCTTCATTCAAAATTACCATGTTACGTTTTTCATACTTTACTCTTATTCCCTGGTGTCTCATTGGGCACAAACTTACCAGAAGCTGACAGGCCCTGAATTGACACAGATTGTGGTTCACACAAGGAGATTAGAGAAAAACATGTTTTATTGCATCCAAAATTATAAACTGATAACTACATTTTAAAAAACTGTGTGTATGGTAAATTAATAGCTTTTACATGTTAACTATACTACATTGATGTTAATATAAGTCCTTACATTCTACTTTTCATGAGTGCCCTAAATGCCAGCACTGGACTAAGCCATTAGTATTTGCTTTTCTATCCTGTATTAGAAATATACAAATGAATTCCAAAATGAGTTTAACAAGAATGTACATTTATGCATTTTTAGATCATATTCAAGATTTTATGATCTGATCTGTTCTAGTTTGACAGACTCAGGCAAAAAAAAAACAAAACAAACAATAAAGAAAATTGTTAATGCAAATTCTATACAGACTGAAAAGTCCTAGCAAAATTAAAAAGATATTCATCAAAAGTGGAAAATGAAAAGATATGTCTCTTCTCTACTTAAAAAGCTTATAAACAAAGTGCTGTAACCACACTACTCTTTGACAGTTTATGTTAGTCTTTAAAGATTTTAGCCTGACCCAGAATCACTTGTACCTCGGTTACTTGAAAAGAAAGTAATTCTGTCCGTACATGGTATAATTCTGTGTGCTTTAACTTTCTTCAAACTAACTGCTAGTTGACTACCACAAGGGGTTTTGGACATACCATGTGGCCAAAACAAGAAAAAGTAAACTCCTGAAGTATTTCTACACATTTTCTATTTATGTAATCCGGTATCTACACAGAATCCTTGAGTTCAATGTTAAAGTGGCTATTTATGTTTTTACAATACTAGCTGTCTGTGTAGTTTACCTGAGTAAAGGACAGGTAGGTTATCTGTTACTGTCTTCCCTCATTCTTGGATTTGTCCAATAATGAAAAAGAGAATAAGGCCATGAAAGACCAGGAACTACCTTTTACTAAGCATCACCGTTGTATTTGGCGCGGCAATGATGGCCAATAGTACAATATCTTACAACAATTCTTATCCATGGTGTTAGATATTAGTAATAAAATGCAGTGCATTTTATTATCTTCAGTATTGCAATATAAGTTTTAAATACTGTACTTAGATAATTATGAAAACTTCAACCAATAAAATTCCTATTTCTGCCTATTCTAAAGCTATACTCCGACATACATTAGAAATGTTTACAGAAGTGTAGACTTTAAAAAGTTGGAAAATAATGACCACAAACCGATTCATTTTGCCTTTTCCAGGTTAGCTGGCAATAGAATACACTGATAAAAATGTTAACAGATACAACATTTTCCAATGTATCTGGAATTTATACTAAAGAACATTTTAAAGAATAGATAACCAATCTGTTTTTATATTTTTAAGAAACAGAACAAAACAAGGAAATATATTGGCAAACATAATACGAAATCCTAGGTAAAAATAGGTTGACTGAATATGCAACTAACATTGAGCTATACTAGATGAGTTAT